>NC_057795.1:243405090-243705090 GCF_018294505.1 Triticum aestivum | reverse complement strand
AAGGAGATGGTTGGAGCTCATCAAGGATTATGATATGAGATTGCATTATCACCCCGGAAAGGCTAACGTAGTAGCCGATGCGTTGAGCCGCAAGAGCCATGTCAACACTATCTTGACCGGAGAGTTACCCAAGGAGCTAGCCGAGGATCTTCGTGAGCTATGTTTGAAGATAGTTCCGAGAGGCTATGTTGCAGCATTGGAGATTCAGTCTACTTTGATGGATAAGATCAGAGAAGCTCATAAGACCGACAAGGAGATTGCCTCTATAAAGGAGAAGATCAGCAAAGGAAAAGCTAAAGGATTTCGTGAGGATGAGCACGATACCTTATGGTTTGAGGACCGCGTTTATGTGCCTAATGATCCGGAGATCAGGAAGTTGATTCTGCAAGAGGCCCATGATTCACCATACTTAATTCACCCAGGAAATACCAAGATGTATTTGGATTTGAAGGATACTTTCTGGTGGACCGGAATGAAGAAGGATATTGTGGAGTATGTAGCAGTATGTGATGTCTATCAGAGAGTAAAGGCAGAGCATCAAAAGCTAGCAGGATTGTTACAGCCATTGCCAATACCCGAATGGAAGTGGGATAAGTTAGGCATGGATTTTATCACGGGATTGCCCAGGACTCGTTCAGGCTACGACTCGATTTGGGTTGTAGTCGATATTTTGACAAAGGTAGCTCATTTCATCCTAGTGAAGACCACTTACACCAGTGCTAAGTTGGCAAAGATATACATGACCAGGATGGTATGTCTGCATGGAGTTCTGAGGAGCATTGTATCAGATAGAGGAACCAAGTTTACCTCAAAGTTCTGGAATCAGTTGCACGAAACTTTGGGTACCAGGCTAGAGTTCAGTACAGCCTTTCATCCGCAGACAGATGGACAGACCAAGAGAGTCAATCAGATTTTGGAGGATATGCTGAGAGCTTGTGCGCTAGATTATGGATCTAGTTGGGACGACAATTTTCCATATGCAGAGTTCTCTTAGAACAACAGTTATCAATCCAGTTTGAAGATGGCCCCTTTCGAAGCCTTATACGGAAGGAGGTGCAGGACCCCATTGTCATGGGATGAAGTTGGAGACCGCCAGTTGTTTGGACCGGATTTGATTAAGGAGTTTGAACAGAAGGTGAAGTTGATTCGTGATAGGCTCAAAGTAGCCCAGTCCAGGCAGAAGAGCTACGCAGATTCTAAATGCAAGGAGATAGTTTACAAAGTCGGAGACAGAGTTCATCTTCGTGTATCTCCACTTCGGGGAGTTAAGCGCTTTGGAGTTAAGGGAAAGTTAGCGCCACGTTTTGTGGGACCATACAAAGTTTTGGAGTGTATGGGAGAAGTTGCCTACAAGTTGGAGTTGCCCGAAGGATTGTCGGGAGCTCATGATGTTTTCCACGTTTCCTAGTTGAAGAAGTGCCACGCAGAGATGGCTGATATACCGCTGCGAGATACAGTGCCGCTGGAAGCGATTCAGTTGGATAGTGATTTGACCTATGAGGAGAAACTAGTCAAGATTCTCGAGTATGCCAGCCGAGTCACACGCAGCAAGGTTATCAAGTTTTGCAATGTTCAGTGGAGCCACCACACCGAGGATGAAGCCACCTGGGAGCGAGAGGAAGATCTGCTGAAGGACCACCCTCACCTATTTTCTAGCCAACCCGAATCTCGAGGGCGATATTCATCTTAAGGGGGGTAGGTTTGTAACGTCCCAAATTTTCAATTTGGAATGTTATACACTAGATCATCAATGCATATCATATTTTATGTTGCTTTTGGTTTGATCCTAGAAATTCTACGCAACTCAAGGACCCTCGGAGAGAGTTGGGGATTTCGTTAGTTTCATATTTGAGTTTTCTCAAATTTTCATAATAGGATCATTTGGTTTTATTTATTTTATCTTTAATTATTTCAATTATAAAAATATGAGAGAGGGGAAAAAATGACTTTCCCAAATAAAGAAATATTGAGGATTTAAGAAAAAAATCAAATAAGGTTTATTTTGGAGTTTTTGCTATTTTATTTGAATTTAGGAAAAATTGCACGTTTTTCAAAACTGCATTTTAGGGCCAAGAAAATGTTCATCTTGTTCTAAATATTTTATTTAGATGGTGAAAATTTGTTTTGGAATTTTTAGATTTTTATTTTTTTTCTAGGATTTTTCTTAGTTTTGCCGGAATTGTTTAAAAAAACGTGCATTCGCCCGCATGGGCCGAAGCCCAGACGAGCCAGGCTGGCCCACCTCCCGCCGCCGCCGTCTCCCGCACGGAGCCGCGCCGCCTCCGTCGCCGACCCGGACATGGAGTCCGAGCCAAAATCCTCCCCGCCACCGCCTTGCCCCCTCCCCCAAGCCACTGCACCCCTCCCCCCCGCGCTTTAAATAGCAAGCCGGGGCCCCCCTGGAGCCCCAAGCCGCAGCGCCACCGCCGCACTCCACCGTCGCCGCAGCCGCCGACGCCTGTCGTCACTGCCGCGCACCCTACGCCGCCCCGCAGCCCCGCCGGACCCCGCCGGAGCATCGCCGGAGCCCAAGCCGAGGTAGCCGCCCCGCCGCCCGTTTTTTTAGAAAAACCCTAGTTTTCGTTTTTTTAGAATAGATTGGTTTGTTCTTTTTCGGTTTATTTATATAGCGAGCGTTCGCCCGTTCGTTCATTTTAACGGACGATTTCACCGTTTAGTCTCAGTTAACGAACATTCGTTCGTTAATCTGTTCGTCAGTTTTTCTTATTCTCGGATTTTCCGCGGTTATTTCTGATCGCGATTTCTGATCCGATTTTCGTCCTAGTATAACTTTTCGCTCGTTTATCAGAATCGGGTGATTCAAGCGCCTAGAGTTTTGTCTCGAAACCCTCTTTCCGTTTAACCAACTCAAACAAGTTTTGCTTAAGTAAAATTTGACTTAGGTCCAGATTAGTAAATGAAGCTCGTTTCTTTTGTCGTTTGTGTTTTGGTTCTTCATTCGATTTGATTCTTTTTTTTTTTGCAAACCAGAGTTCTTAAGTTGAACTTTCTGGTTAGTTCTCTTATTTGAGTTTTACCTGTGCATTAGATGAGTACTTATTGTATGCTTGTTTGTTTGCGATAGAGTAACCGAAGTGCGCCGCTTGCTACTTCGAATCTCTAGGTTTCACGGATCATTAGCAAGGCAAGTAACACTTTGATCATACCTCTTTACTACCCAGTTTTATTGCATTAGATCAATCCTCAAACAATTGCATGATTAGGATCTGATTAATATTTGGGTTTTGGGGAGTAGATGAGGTAGTACCTATTACCTGTTTTATTATCAAACCCTTGGGAGTTACTCTACGTTTGCTTATTATGCCATGCTATGCTAGTAGACGTGGATTGGGTGAGTGTATCCATGACAGATGTCAGATTTTTATTTAATGGTTTATTTAAGGTGGCAACTTTAATACACATCTGGGTGGATTGAGGCACCTGGGTATTCCAGCTATTGCTTGTTTTTCTTTATGGACCGCCACCCAGGCTCAAAGGGATCATGAGATTATTCATGCTAGAAACTTCTGTGTGCAGCCACAAGCTACTACGGGCTCTAGCATAGTTGATTAAGTCATGCGAACTCTTACAGTGGTAGACCAGCAGATGTAGGGGAAAGTAGGTGTAACTGTCTACCCGATCGTAAGGTGCTAGCGCTTCTGAAACTATGTCTCGGTCATCCGTTTCTCAAACACCATGTAGTGCGAGAAATCCAACGGATGAGATCGAGTCTTGTGGGGTAAAGTGCACAAACCTCTGCAGAGTGTATAAACTAATCATGGTTAACCGTGTCCCCGGTTATGGACGTTTTGAGTATCTAGTACTTGGATTATCATGTGAATCTCATCATGTTACTTTAATTAATATTGTTGGGTTTTAATGATGATGCTTAATTGGGATTGAAAGGATGTCTATCTTATAAATGTTTAACAACCACCATGATAGTTAAATAAAATTTATTCCTTTGCAGTAGGGAAAAATTGGCTTTAAGCCTTAGGTCATGGTTCTATACTCAGTGATGCCGTTGGAGTTGATGGACTCACTTATCTTCCAAACCTTCCCTTGTTATCGTTATTAGATGACCTTAAGCCATATTTATTGTAATAAGTTCTCTTTTGGAGACATTCGATGTAATAAGTATGTGATTGCTACTCAGTTATAAATCCTTCAAGTACTGTGTGTGTCAGCATTATTGATCCAGGGATGACACTAAAGCACAGAGATCGGACTGTTTGAGGTATGGTCGCTACATATGCTTGTTTTGCCTTCCTATACTAGTTGGTTGTTGTTCCCATAAGTTGTTTGCTCACAAAATCCCTATGCATAGGAAGTGGGTTAGACTTAAATGTGTTAGTAATATTCTTCATGATGCTCTCTTTATGTTTCAATTCTTATCTTTTATAAGAGCATCATTGAAATTATCATGCCTAGCTAAAAGGCATTAAAGAACATCGCTTGTTAGGAGACAACCCAATATTTACCATTACTGTTTTTGTGTGTCTGAATGATTATGCTACTGTAGTAATCATGTTTTCTAGCTTTTGTTTCAATAAAGTGCCAAGTAAGACCTTTAGGATAGCTTACGGTGATAGTTGTGTTGATCCTGCTGAAAATCAAAAACTTTTGCACCCAGTAAATTAGTTTTGCTAATTCACAGAAACGTGCTTTTGATCTGATTATTTTTGCTATGGACAGGTACACAAATTGCTCAGGTTTTCCTAATTTTGTAGAAGTTTTTGAGTTACAGAAGTATTCGAATGATTCTGTTTTTGACAGATTCTGTTTTCTATGTGTTGTTTGCTTATTTTGATGAATGTATGGTTAGTATCAGAGGGTATGAACCATAGAGAAGTTGGAATACAGTAGATATTACACCAATATGAATTTAGAATGAGTTCACAATAGTACCTAAGTGGTGGTTTTATTTTCTTATACTAACGGAGCTTACGAGTTTTCTGTTGAGTTTTGTGTTGTGAAGTTTTCAAGTTTTGGGTAAAGATTCGATGGACTATGGAATAAGGAGTGGCAAGAGACTAAGCTTGGGGATGCCCAAGGCAACCCAAGGTAATATTCAAGGACAACCAAGAGCCTAAGCTTGGGGATGCCCCGGATGGCATCCCCTCTTTCGTCTTCGTTCATCGGTAACTTTACTTGGAGCTATATTTTTATTCACCACATGATATGTGTTTTGCTTGGAGCGTCATTTTGTTTTATTTTCTTTTGCTTGCTATTTGAATAAAATACCAATATCTGAAATTCTTAAATGAGAGAGAGTCTTCATATAGCTACATAATTATTTAACTACTCTTTGATCTTCACTTATATCTTTTTGGAGTAGTTTGTCATTTACTCGTGTGCTTCACTTATAACCTATGAGTAAATGGTTGAATGATTTGAATGTCATAAATCTGAAATTATATATGTTTCATTTGTTTATCCCATGGGGAGTAATGACTTCACATCTAAGAAGTAGATGTAGTAAATTTATTGAAAGTTAAGAAACATAGTATTGGTCACTTGAACAATTCATGAAAGAATATTGAAGGAAGAGAGATTTAACATATAAATATACTATCTTAGACATCTTCTATGATTGTGAGCCCCATTAATCATTTTCAAACCTGAGCGAATTAGTTGAAATTGGACAAGGAAGACAACGTAATGAGTTATGCTTGGGTATATTTGTATAGAAGTTATATTATTATAGATCCTCCAACATGTAGTGCTTGCTTTTTAGAATCCTTTGCTAGCCAAAATCTTTGTACTAATTGGGAATACTGCTTGTGCATCCAAATCCCTTGAAACAAGTTTATTCCATGAGTGTCCACCATACCTACCTATATGCGGTATTTACCTGCCGTTCCAAGTAAATTTGCATGTGCCAAACTCTAAACTTTCAAATAATAATCTATTTTGTATGCCCGACTCGCTCATGTAGCGACTAGGGGTTGTCAGTGTCTTCCATGCTAGGTGGGTTATTCTCACGATGAGTGGACTCCGCTCATCATTCACGAGAAAAATGGCTGGTAACTGGGATGCCCAGTCCCATGATCAAAAGATCAAAATCAAATCAAAATAATTGCAAACAAAACTCCCCCAGGATTGTTGTTAGTTGGAGGCACCCATTGTTTCGGGCAAGCCATGGATTGATGATTGCTGGTGGAGGGGGAGTAAAAACTATACCATTCTGTTTGGGAACCGCCTATAATGTATCCAGTATGGAAGAAACTGGGAACCCTTGGTTGTTATGTTGACAATGAAAGCATATCTCTCAAAATTATTTATCTCTATTTCAAAATCGAGCTCTAGCACCTATGCAAATCCCTTCTTCCCTTTGCGAAGGGCTTATCTTTTACTTTTATGCAAGAGTCAGTAGTATTCCTTCTAATTCCACCTACTCTTTAGTTGGCAAGCATCATGTGATGGGGAAAGATATAGCATATATGGCCATTCAAATATATTTGATCATGAATTATTATCATTGACAATTATCTATATGATAAATAAGTTGGGAGGCGAAAGATTAAGCCCCTGTCTTTCTCTATGTTCGATGGATGCTATTTGTTCTAAAAATATGCTTTGAGTGATAGCAATCATGGAAGACTATATGATAGTTGAGTATGTGGAGTTTGCTAAATCAAAGCTCTGACATAGACCCTTCCTGAAAATAAGATGAATTGCAATTGTTTGATGACTGAGAACATAGTTTGCTAGTTTTCAAGAAAGTTTATGGTCTATGCTTTAACATGTGAACAGCTTGTTACTTCTTCATGAAAAGTTTCATGAGATGAGCTACTGTTATGACATAGAATGATGCTACAAAAGGTGATTGAAATTATCATTGATCAAACTTACACACCTGCTAGCATTCACACTTCATAAATTATTTCTTTTCTCATTTACCTACTCGGGGACGAGCAGGAATTAAGCTTGAGGATGCTGATTGAAAGTGCTAGTTATCGACTAGAGGGGGGGTGAATAGGTGATTTTTATGAAAGTCTTCAAAACATGGAAGTTTCAAAGATAAACAATAGAAATGACCTAATTGATAAGCAGCGGAAGATAAACTACAACAAGCAAACCATAGTCAAGTATGCAATGATGTGAAAGTACAGGACTAATAGCAGCTAAGAAGTAAGGATCAGGATGGAAGATAGTGTGAAGCCAATCAACGATAGTAATCAAGCAATGAAGTCAAACTGGTACGATAGATAGGCAATGACTTCACGAAGACAAACTCTAAGTAAAGGAAGGGAGCGGATAGAACCAGTCACTTGTTGAAGACACATGATTTGTTGGACCAGTTCCAGTTGCTGTGACAATTGTACGTCTGGTTAGGGAGGCTGAGATTCAACTCAGAAGACCGCGTCTTCACCTTATTCCCCTTGAGCTAAGGACACACAATCCTCGCCCAATAACTCTGGTAAGTCTTCAAGGTAGACTTCCGAACCTTCACAGACTTCGTTCACCGGCAATCCACAATGACTCTTGGATGCTCAGAATGCGACGCCTAACCGGCTGGAGGATTCACAGTCCTCAAGTGTAATAAGTCTTCAGGTCACACAGACATAAAGACTTCAGCGATACCTAACACTCTTTGGCTCTGGGTGTTTGGGCTTGGTCCTTGCAAGGATTTCTCTCTCTCAAAGGCTTCGAGGTGGGTTGCTCTCAAACGACAAAAGCCGTGCACTAACTCTGAGAAGCCACCAATTTATGGTGTAGGGGGTGGGCTATTTATAGCCACTGGGCAACCTGACCTGATATGTCCGAAATGACCCTGGGTCACTAAGGAACTGACACGTGTTCCAACGGTCAGATTTCAAACACACACTGCAACTTTACTTGGGCTACAAGCAAAGTTGACTCATCCAGCTCTGGATAAGATTTACTCTCATTGTCTTCGCTCGAAGACATAGGATTTGGGTTGAGCATCACTTCAGTCATTCTGACTATGTTCACTTGCACCCCACTTAACAGTACCGTGGTTCCTATAACTCAACAAAGAAGAAAAAGGAAACAGCAAAACGACACAGTCTTCGCGCTCCATAGTCTTCACTCAATGTCTTCTCATGTCATAGTCTTCAATATTAATATCCTCACATACCACCATTGTCGTCAATGTCTTCATACATTTTTAGGGGTCATCTCCGGTAGGTAAACTAAATCAATGAGGGACACTACCTGCGTTATCCTGCAATTCTCACAAACGCATTAGTCCCTCAACCAACTTTGTCGCCAATATTCCAAAACCAACTAGGGGTGGCACTAGATGCACTTACAATCTCCCCCTTTTTGGTGATTGATGACAAACTAGTTGAAGTTTTCAACGGGGATAAAGTATGTGAAATTGTAAAGGATAGGGTATTGTCTTCATAAGTAGCAAAGTGTAACGCCCCAAGACCGACGCTCCAGATGCCTTCCTTGTATTCCGAGATTCGTCGTGTGATTTGTTTTGTTCGTTGCATTCATCCTTGCATCATGTGCATGGCATCATGGCATTATGTCTTTAATCTTTCCAACTCAACTAAATAAACCGTATGGATCTTCGATCCATTTAAATTGAGGAAACTCACATGGTGGGTTCTCTTTAAAACATACCCTCCCGATATTTAGGGAGATATTATAAAATATTCCATTGTTTTGGAATCACCCATGAACCCACTTGCATATTAAATCCCTTGGTCTTTTCTTCTTCAAGTTTTGACTCTCTAACCTTGCCAATAATTCTTTTACCATTTTCCGGAGCTCCACCAAAAATCTCAACATTTTTGGACACTTCAAAAACCAAGTCCTAGTTCAAACCCATTTGAGTGAAATTCAAATGAGTTTGAATTTACATCTTTCAACCTTGGCCTTTTCTATTTTCTCGGAACAAGCACATTCTTGTGGGTCCGGGAAAATTATCCGCGTGTCCAATTTCTTCCCCAACACCTCCTTACTTTCTTCTCCTTTTCTTCTTTGTTATTTTCTATTTCTAGAGAATAAGAGAGAGGGACAAGAGAGCCGAGCAGCCTAGACCAGACCGGCCCATTTGCCCCTGGAGGCCCAGCCGCCCCACTTAACCTAAACCCTAGCGTTTCCCCCAGCGCTCGATCCCCATTCTCTCCTCGTTCCCCTGCTAGCGCCGCCACTCACACGCACACACACATCGAGCCAGGGAGAGGAGCTCCCTGCGCCCGATCCCCTCGCCTCCCTCCTCCTCAATCTGGCGCCCGAAACCATGCCCCGTCGCCCCTCCGGTCGGCGAGTCCAGGCCGCCCAGCTCGCCCCGCCTCGTTCCAGGATGGAACCGGTGTTCCCGCGCCTCCTCCACACGCCCCTCCGTCGGCCGCTTCCGGTGCCTCCGACCCTCCTCTGCATCGCCTCCCCGTCACCATGACCCGAGCTGCCGGATCCGGCCGGATCGAGCTGGCCCGCGTCCACCACCACCTTGCTCCGTCGCCCGCCTCCCCTGCAACCTCGCATCATCCCGTGCCCGCCATGGCCCTCCTCGCGCCCCTGCTTCCTCTCCAACGGCCTTTCGTGGCTACAACCACCTTTGCGGCCAAGTCCCTGCTTCGCGCCCCTATTGCTGTTGACACCAAGTCCAACAGTCACCGAGCGTGGAATTCGCCAAGTATCACTACCAATGCCTCTGGATTCGCCAAGCACACCGGCTTTGTGGATTTCGACAAGTCCCTCGACGACCGACGCTTAGTACCACTACGTTTGCCATGTACATTTACACCAAGACAGGACCGACAAGTACCCCGACAACGTGTGTACCTCTACCGTCGACCTCGGATACGTCAAGTTCCTCTCCAAAACATGTACCACTACGGTCGCCAAGTACGACTACCGCACGGTTACGCCAAGTTCATCTACAAAACGTGTACAACTACTTCCACTACCGTCGCCATGTACCACTACTTCCCTCGACGACTCGAACCGCTCCGAAAACACACGCTTCAAAGGTATAACCAACGAGACGATCACCCGTGGATCGAATGCTTTGTTGTATGAGATGCTCGTGTTTGCACCGTGATCGAGTTGTCGCTTGCCCGTTCCTTCGTTTGCCATGCCACCGTCATGTGGGACACCCGGTATTCGGGATCACCCCCACCATCTTTGCATGTTCTGCACATCCACACTTTTGTTCGCACCGACATCTTGATGAGTTGTCGGATCATTGGAATGTTGCCGTGGCACCATTTTCGTTTTGCCGCCATGGCACCCTTTTTGTTCCGCCATGGTGACAAATGCTTCATAATATGCTCATGTCAACAGTTTTCTTAAAAACTGCATAAAACTTGCATATGTCATCCGCATCATGATAACAACATTTAAATGCTTAAACTTGTGTTTGCATTAAATAGCTAAATAACATATGGGGATTTTCCGGAATTATCGTTTGTTGTTTCCGGCCTCATTTAAACTTGCCTCAATAGTTAGTTTAATTATGTTTCACCCCTTGCCATGTTTAAAAACATTTAAGTTGTTGGGTACATAAGTGAGAGAAAACTAAATAACTGATGTGGTGTTTCGTCAATATGCAACTTGTTGCATATTGAGCTCCACTTAACTTGTAGTGTTGTTTGTGCATATGGCCATGCCATGCCTCTTTAAACTGGACATGCATCACACTTGTTTGGTGCATCATGACATGTTTATGCTTGTGTGTTTACCATGTTGTTTGCTTCTTTCCGGTTTGCTTCTCTCGTTAGCTTCGGTTTTGTTCCGGAGTTGTGAGGATTCGTTCAACTACGTCCGTTTGTCTTCTTCATGGACTCGTTCTTCTTCCTTGCGGGATCTCAGGGAAGATGACCATTACCCTCGATATCACTTCTATCTTTGCTGGCTAGTTGCTCCGTTCTATCGCTATGCTGTGCTACCTATCACTTGTTTACCATGCCTCCTAAATTGCCATGTCAGCCTCTAACTTTTTCACCCTTCCTAGCAAACCATTGTTTGGCTATGTTACCGCTTTGCTCAGCCCCTCTTATAGCGTTGTTAGTTGCAGGTGAAGTTGAAGATTTCTCCATGGTGGACAGGATTATGTTGGGATATCACAATATCTCTTATATTATTAATGCATCTATATACTTGGTAAAGGGTGGAAGACTCGGCCTTATGCCTGGTGTTTTGTTCCACTCTTGCCGCCCTAGTTTACGTCATACCGGTATTATGTTCCTTGATTTTGCGTTTCTTACGCGGTTGGGTGATTTATGGGACCCCCTTGACAGTTTGCTTTGAATAATACTCCTTCAGCAAGGCCCAACATTGGTTGTTAACATTTGCCACCTAAGCCTTTTTCCCTTGGGTTCTACAGACTCGAGGGTCATCTTTATTTTAACCCCCCCCCCCCCGGGCCAGTGCTCCTCTGAGTGTTGGTCCAAACTAGAGCACCGTGCGGGACCATTCCTTGGCAACTTGGATTACGTCGGTACCTGTACGCTTAGCTTATCCGGTGTGCCCTGAGAACGAGATATGTGCAGCTCCTATTGGGATTTGTCGGCACAGCGGGTGGTCTTGCTGGTCTTGTTTTACCATTGTTGAAATGTCTTGTAAACCGGGATTCCGAGTTTGATCGGGTCTTCTTGGGAGAAGGAATATCCTTCGTTGACCGTGAGAGCTTGTGATGGGCTAAGTTGGGACACCCCTGCAGGGTATAAACTTTCGAGAGCCGTGCCCGCGGTTATGTGGCAGATGGGAATTTGTTAATATCCGGTTGTAGAGAACTTGACACTTGACTTAATTAAAACGCAACAACCGCGTGTGTAGCCATGATGGTCTCTTTTCGGCGGAGACCGGGAAGTGAACACGGTTTCCGGTTATGTTTGACGTAAGTAGGAGTTCAGGATCACTTCTTGATCATTGCTAGCTTCACGACTGTTCCGTTTGCTCTCTTCTCGCTCTTATTTGCGTATGTTAGCCACCATATTTACTTAGTGCTTGCTGCAACTCCACCTCATTACCACTTCCTACCCATAAGCTTAAATAGTCTTGATCTCGCGGGTTTTGAGATTGCTGAGTCCTCGTGACTCACCAGATACTAGCACAACAGTTGCAGGTGCCGATGATACCAGTGCAGGTGATGCAACCGAGCTCAGATGGGAGCTCAACGAAGATCTTGGTCGTTGCTATGTTTTGTTTCATGTTGATCAGTAGTGGAGCCCAGTTGGGATGATCGGGGATCTAGCAGTTGGGTTATCTTCTTTTCTTTTGGCTTCGTCCGTAGTCGGACTATGTGTGTACTCTAAATGATGTATGATTTATTTGCTCATTGTGTGAAGTGGCTATTGTAAGCCAACTCTTTATCCCATTCTTGTTCATTACATGGGATTGTGTGAAGATGACCCTTCTTGCGACAAAACCCCCATGCGGTTATGCCTCTAAGTCGTGCTTCGACACGTGGGAGATATAGCCGCATCAAGGGTGTTACAAGTTGGTAATCAGAGCCATCCCCAACTTAGGAGCCCCCTGCTTGATTGTTTGCTGGCATTGTTGAGTCTAGAAAAAAAATGTTTTGAGTCTTAGGATTATATATATCGGAGAGTAGGATTCTTTTTACTCCTCAGTCCCTTCGTCGCTCTGGTGAGGTCTCCTGACGTAGATGTTTTGACTTTCCTCTCCTCAAATTTCACTAAAAAAAATTTAGGATCACGCGGGTATCTTGGAATCGTTCCGATGGTTTTGTGACGAGAACATTGTTCTTGGTGCCTCCTGTCTTTTATGTGGCATTGACCCGGGGAGTTGAGCTCCGAGGTGTTGTCGTCATAATTTTATCGTTGCAGTTCTGGAATACCTGAGTTTTGCCGACATCGAAAATCTCTTTTATGCAGTTGTTGCTGAGATAACCTCGACGCCACCCAGTACTGGGGCGGGAGTTCGGGAGTATTGCCATAGCTCGTATAACGGATGCTTTTAGAAGGTTGAGGTACACGATTTCCGAAGGTTTCTTAGTTATGTGTTGACGGATGGATACAGCTTGGATGTAGGTATTGTTAGTTTGGGTGAGATATTTATTGCTTCCCCTGTATCCCCAACACCAGATTGCATAACCAGAATGTTTCGGGAGTTTTATAGGTGGGAATTCAAGTAGCTCCTAGAATATCTTTTCGACAGATGCATGATATGAGATTGGGGTTCGACGTCTAGTGGTCCGCCTTTCCACTGTCGTTTTTACAGTGGTCTCATTGTGTCTTAAAGAACCCTTGGCTATGCTGGTTCGGGGACACTTCGTATGTCATGTGCACTGCCTTGTACATGATGATGCTGTACAATCGAGCCCGTGTGGGCCCCACCACGAAAACTTCGGACGAAATCTCTATCATATGTTTGTTCCGGCTTATTCTGCAAGCCAAATCCTTTGTTTTGTTTTATTTGTGGTATTCGAGTTGCTTCGAAGTCAAATGTTGAATCCATACCTTTCATAAATGGTGTTCTCATATTGCTATGTGAATACTAATCCTTCTTGATCATCGAGGTCGTCATGTGAATTCTTTTCCAACCGGTGCACTTCTCTTCGAGATGATCCCATCATTTCCCCCATTCGCAAGATCAATTCTAAGTTTTCTCAATGGTATTCATTCCATCTGCCCCCAGTTGCCTTTGTTTTCCCGCCCTCCCACCCTTTTTATTCAAGGACTCAGTTATTTTAATCAAGTATCCATTTATTCATGTGAAGTCTCTTCACTCTTTTCAACCAATGTTCTTATCCGGTGATTCTCGCGAAGATACTAACGGAGCTTCAAGTTCATTATTCTTCGTCTCTTTTTCTTCTCCAGTGGATTAATTCAAGCTTTCGGTCTTGATCATATCCTTTTCCTCGTTCAAATGCTATCCCATGCCGGTGCATCTCATAATCATTCACCTCTCTCTCTCTTCATATCCGAAGTGCCGAAGATATCTCAGAAGAATTGTGTCTCCATTATCAATCTGTTCAAGCTATTTGGAGATTATTATCTCATTCAAGTCATTTATTTCAACTGGTGCAATCCCCCCCTTTAAATAAATCATTCAACAGTGTTTTCTTTTGAGTGGGCCCTAACCCATATGTCTTTTTCCAAGATCTTACCTGACTCTTCTAACTTATCCGGAGCGATTCTCAAATTCTTTCAAAGTTTGACATAAGAATGATTTCTCAACAGTCAAATGTATCCTCCAAGTTCGCTTTCATATTCTTTTCATTGCTGGTTCAACCTTTCTGCTCTTCATTCTGGAGTATCTCAACAATTCATGGTGGTTCTCATCTTCATTCTCAACTTTTGAAGACTGAAGAAGGATTTTTCTTAAATCTTGCTCCATTCTCTTCAAGATTCATGGATCTAGCTTGATTCCATCCTCATAATTGTTTTTGATTGTGACCATTCTTTTCACCCATCCGGAGCATTTCAGGAGTTGTTTCTATTTCTTTCCTCCGAAGGCCATCATGTCATAATTCTTCATTCTCCGCGTGTAGCTATCGTTCTCCAAATCTTATTGGTGCATCATTCAAATACCCTCTAATCAGTTCATGATCTCTTTGTTCTCATGTATCTAAATCCCCTCAAGTATCTTCATTCGTTTTCCAATTCTTCCCGGTGAATTGTGGCTTTGCTACGTTCATTTTCAATTCTTTCAGTGGTTCGTTCAAGATTTCCTCTTCCGTTGTTATCATACCAATTCATTCGTTGTTTCCAAATCCCATCGGTGATTCCATCAATACCTTCTCAAGTTTGCTCTACCTCTATCCTTAATCCCTCAAGAAGAATAAGTAGTATGCCAAATCCATTGCTTGTCATCAATTTAATTTGATGAAGGATAAGCATACAATTAATCTTATTCTTATTTCCTCAAAGTGATTAATCCTTTCCTTCGGAGTTTGTTCTTGATGAATAAATTCTAGTTCCAAGTGTTTTCATATTTTCTTTTCCGGAGTTCCAAGTTTTCTCGGCTATACCGTTGCAAAGCTCCATCTAAATCATTGCAAGGCTTCACCTTGTTCTTTCAATTTATCTTCCTTTATATCATTCTTTTCTTATTGGAGTTCTTCATGGAGGTTCTACATGGTGCTTCATCAAGGATTAAATTCATTCTCGAATTGTTCTTTAAGATTTCTCTTGAAGTAATGACCCGCCAAGCTATACTCAAAAATTAAACATGGTGCTCAACACATGTTTTGTTTTGAGGAGATCAAGTATTCTTCTTCTTGCATTTTGAGGTGCAATTCTTTTTACCTTATCTTTTCAGGTGGTGGTATGTCATTCTTGATAATTTTCCTTCGAGTTTTATGATTCACAGGTTTAAAAGAATGAGATATTTTAAAAACCATCATTTTTCTCTTCGATCATGAGATCTTTTCAACCCAGCAATTTCTTTGTTGGAGTATCTTGGGTTATATTTCACCTTAAGCCTTCCCTAAGGAATGTTACTGTTATGGTGTTTATCAATGATCCAAGTTATCTCTCTATCATCTTGGTGGAAGAAGTTTTTCATCTCTTCGGTGCTCTCAATCAAAGCAATTGTTTCCGTTAGTGGCCGGTTGTCACCTAATGGTCTTGAGATGTATTCCATAAGCCCACAACAAGCTTATTCGTTTCGTTGTTGGTTTTTCTAACAACTCTGTTATAACCTTCTGAGAAGGGTGCTTTCCAAGCTCATTTGTGGCAGAAGTTGGCATTTTCTTCTCCATTTTGTTATTCCAATGATCTATCTTCTATTCTTTCTTCCGGAGGCATTGTGATGTTGCTATTTTCACTCATCATCTCGATTGTGAGGATCGTGTTCTTTTCGTGCTCATCCATTTAACCGGAGTGTTGTGTTCTCATTCAAGTTCTTTCATCTTATCAAGTTTTGCCTCTCTTTTCAACCTTAGTGCTGTCTGAAATCCTTCTTACCCATTGTGCCATTCTTTAAATAGTTCCGGAGGCAGTGTGTTGTTGATTTCATCAAGTATCATCCCATCTTCTCAAGTTCATGTTCTAGTCCTTCCATGTTCAACCGGAGTGCTGCCCGAATTCTTGCTCTCTCATCTTGTTTTAACCGGAGTGGTTTCGAATTCTATCTTGTCCATTAAACTCTTGATCCATGTCTTTGCAACCTTCAAGTTCTAATGTTCCTTGTTCCTCTTTTCTAACGGATTGTTTGCAATCTCGTTCATCTCTGTTGTACTCTTTCTTTTAAATTGCTCAACCTCTCAAGGTTCATGGTTTCACTCGTTCGTCAAAGAAGCAACTAGTTTTACCTCTTCTCTTCCTTTTCTGTTTCTCTCCGGTGCCATCCTAGATCTCGGGACGAGATCCTCTTGTAGTGGTGGAGTGTTGTAACATCCCAAGACCGACGCTCCAGATGCCTTCCTTTTATTCCGAGATTCATCGTGTGATTTGTTTTGTTCGTTCCATTCATCCTTGCATCATGTGCATGGCATGGCATTATGTCTTCAATCTTTCCAACTCAACTAAATAAACCGTATGGATCTTCGATCCATTTAAATTGAGGAAACTCACATGGTGGGTTCTCTTTAAAACATACCCTCCCGATATTTAGGGAGATATTATAAAATATTCCATTGTTTTGGAATCACCCATGAACCCACTTGCATATTAAATCCCTTGGTCTTTTCTTCTTCAAGTTTTGACTCTCTAACCTTGCCAATAATTCTTTTACCATTTTCCGGAGCTCCACCAAAAATCTCAACATTTTTGGACACTTCAAAAACCAAGTCCTAGTTCAAACCCATTTGAGTGAAATTCAAATGAGTTTGAATTTACATCTTTCAACCTTGGCCTTTTCTATTTTCTCGGAACAAGCACATTCTTGTGGGTCCGGGAAAATTATCCGCGTGTCCAATTTCTTCCCCAACACCTCCTTACTTTCTTCTCCTTTTCTTCTTTGTTATTTTCTATTTCTAGAGAATAAGAGAGAGGGACAAGAGAGCCGAGCAGCCTAGACCAGACCGGCCCATTTGCCCCTGGAGGCCCAGCCGCCCCACTTAACCTAAACCCTAGCGTTTCCCCCAGCGCTCGATCCCCATTCTCTCCTCGTTCCCCTGCTAGCGCCGCCACTCACACGCACGCACGCATCGAGCCAGGGAGAGGAGCTCCCTGCGCCCGATCCCCTCGCCTCCCTCCTCCTCAATCTGGCGCCCGAAACCATGCCCCGTCGCCCCTCCAGTCGGTGAGTCCAGGCCCCCCAGCTCGCCCCGCCTCGTTCCAGGATGGAACCGGTGTTCCCGCGCCTCCTCCACACGCCCCTCCGTCGTCCGCTTCCGGCGCCTCCGACCCTCCTCTGCATCGTCTCCCCGTCACCATGACCCGAGCTGCCGGATCCGGCCGGATCGAGCTGGCCCGCGTCCACCACCACCTTGCTCCGTCGCCCGCCTCCCCTGCGACCTCACATCATCCCGTGCCCGCCATGGCCCTCCTCGCGCCCCTGCTTCCTCTCCAACGGCCTTTCGTGGCTACAACCACCTTTGCGGCCAAGTCCCTGCTTCGCGCCCTTGTTGCTGTTGACGCCAAGTCCAACAGTCACCGAGCGTGGAATTCGCCAAGTATCACTACCAATGCCTCTGGATTCGCCAAGCACACCGGCTCTGTGGATTTCGACAAGTCCCTCAGCGACCGACGCTTAGTACCACTAGTTTGCCATGTACATTTACACCAATATAGGACCGACAAGTACCCCGACAACGTGTGTACCTCTACCGTCAACCTCGGATACGTCAAGTTCCTCTCCAAAACATGTACCACTACGGTCGCCAAGTACGACTACCGCACGGTTACACCAAGTTCATCTACAAAACGTGTACAACTACTTCCACTACTGTCGCCATGTACCACTACTTCCCTCGACGGCTCGAACCGCTCCGAAAACACACGCTTCAAAGGTATAACCAACGAGACGATCACCCGTGGATCGAATGCTTTGTTGTATGAGATGCTCGTGTTTGCACCATGATCGAGTTGTCGCTTTCCCGTTCCTTCGTTTGCCATGCCACCGTCATGTGGGACACCCGGTATTCGGGATCACCCCCACCATCTTTGCATGTTCTGCACATCCACACTTTCGTTCGCACCGACATCTTGATGAGTTGTCGGATCATTAGAATGTTGCCGTGGCACCATTTTCATTTCGCCGCCGTGGCACCCTTTTTGTTCCGCCATGGTGACAAATGCTTCATAATATGCTCATGTCAACATTTTTCTTAAAAATTGCATAAAACTTGCATATGTCATCCGCATCATGATAACAACATTTAAATGCTTAAACTTGTGTTTGCATTAAATTGCTAAATAACATATGGGGATTTTCTGGAATTATCGTTTGTTGTTTACGGCCTCATTTAAACTTGCCTCAATAGTTAGTTTAATTATGTTTCACCCCTTGCCATGTTTAAAAACATTTAAGTTGTTGGGTACATAAGTGAGAGAAAACTAAATAACTGATGTGGTGTTTCGTCAATATGCAACTTGTTGCATATTGAGCTCCACTTAACTTGTAGTGTTGTTTGTGCATATGGCCATGCCATGCCTCTTTAAACCGGACATGCATCACACTTGTTTGGTGCATCATGACATGTTTATGCTTGTGTGTTTACCATGTTGTTTGCTTCTTTCCGGTTTGCTTCTCTCGTTAGCTTCGGTTTTGTTCCGGAGTTGTGAGGATTCGTTCAACTACGTCCGTTTGTCTTCTTCATGGACTCGTTCTTCTTCCTTGCGGGATCTCAGGGAAGATGACCATTACCCTCGATATCACTTCTATCTTTGCTGGCTAGTTGCTCCGTTCTATCGCTATGCTGTGCTACCTATCACTTGTTTACCATGCCTCCTAAATTGCCATGTCAGCCTCTAACTTTTTCACCCTTCCTAGCAAACCATTGTTTGGTTATGTTACCGCTTTGCTCAGCCCCTCTTATAGCGTTGTTAGTTGCAGGTGAAGTTGAAGATTTCTCCATGGTGGACAGGATTATGTTGGGATATCACAATATCTCTTATATTATTAATGCATCTATATACTTGGTAAAGGGTGGAAGACTCGGCCTTATGCCTGGTGTTTTGTTCCACTCTTGCCGCCCTAGTTTACGTCATACCGGTATTATGTTCCTTGATTTTGCGTTTCTTACGCGGTTGGGTGATTTATGGGACCCCCTTGACTTTTCGCTTTGAATAAAACTCCTCCAGCAAGGCCCAACATTGGTTGTTAACATTTGCCACCTAAGCCTTTTTCCCTTGGGTTCTGCAGACTCAAGGGTCATCTTTATTTTACCCCCCCCCCCCCCCGGGCCAGTGCTCCTCCGAGTGTTGGTCCAAACTAGAGCACCGTGCGGGACCATTCCTTGGCAACTTGGATTACGTTGGTACCTGTACGCTTAGCTTATCCGGTGTGCCCTGAGAACGACATATGTGCAGCTCCTATCGGGATTTGTCGGCACAGCGGGTGGTCTTGCTGGTCTTGTTTTACCTTTGTCGAAATGTCTTGTAAACCGGGATTCCGAGTTTGATCGGGTCTTCGTGGGAGACCGTGAGAGCTTGTGATGGGCTAAGTTGGGACACCCCTGCAGGGTATAAACTTTCGAGAGCCATGCCCGCGGTTATGTGGCAGATGGGAATTTGTTAATATTCGGTTGTAGAGAACTTGACACTTGACTTAATTAAAACGCAACAACCGCGTGTGTAGCCATGATGGTCTATTTTCGGCGGAGTCCGGGAAGTGAACATGGTTTCGGGTTATGTTTGACGTAAGTAGGAGTTCAGGATCACTTCTTGATCATTGCTAGCTTCACGGCCGTTCCGTTTGCTCTCTTCTCGCTCTTATTTGCGTATGTTAGCCACCATATTTGCTTAGTGCTTGCTGCAACTCCACCTCATTACCACTTCCTACCCATAAGCTTAAATAGTCTTGATCTCGCGGGTTTTGAGATTGCTGAGTCCTCGTGACTCACTAGATACTATCACAACAGTTGCAGGTGCCGATGATACCAGTGCAGGTGATGCAACCGAGCTCAGATGGGAGCTCAACGAAGATCTTGGTCGTTGCTATGTTTTGTTTCATGTTGATCAGTAGTGGAGCCCAGTTGGGACGATCGGGGATCTAGCAGTTGGGTTATCTTCTTTTCTTTTGGCTTCGTCCGTAGTCGGACTATGTGTGTACTCTAAATGATGTATGATTTATTTGCTCATTGTGTGAAATGGCGATTGTAAGCCAACTCTTTATCCCATTCTTGTTCATTACATGGGATTGTGTGAAGATGACCCTTCTTGCGACAAAACCACCATGCGGTTATGCCTCTAAGTCGTGCTTCGACACATGGGAGATATAGCCGCATCGTGGGTGTTACACAAAGGCTCCCCCTGAAGATGTGCATATAAGTAATTTGCTTTTGGAATGCAAATGCACATGGCAGGTTGTACTTGTGGAGATCCTCTTCAACTTATGAAGATAATTCATCATGCATGAAATGATATAGCAAATAGAATGACATGCATAATGAAAAATGGACGTCTGCAGAATGATCTAAGTGCGGAAGTTATCATCGCACATGCGGAATTTATCATCGCATCACAGTAAAGCAAATAAGTAGCAGACGACCATTGAGTTTAAGTGTTACAACTCAAAGAACCAAATGTATCAAAAGCGAGAGTTGTAAACACTAGGCAAAATATAAAGCAACCGCCCATATGAACCTACTTGAAGACTATGAACCTGCTTGAAGACTATCAACTCATACGCTTCTCCCCCTTTTGTCAGTAAGGACCAAAAAGGTTTGAAGACATAGAGCATCTACTCGTTCTCATGAGTAGGAGAAGCATCAGGGTTGTCGTTGTTGTTTAGTGGTGCAGACGTACTTGGTGCAGTGTCGATGCGTGCAGAAGTAGGGGGCGGTGAAGTAGCATCATCTTCATCATCGATCACTCTGGCATTCACAGTTGCCGTGGAGGAAGAATAGTCAGAGTCTTCAAGGGATGGAGTTCGACGTAGGACAACAATCCATGGAGGAGTGGAGTCAAACTTGAATCTTTCAGTGAAGCCATCGTCTTGAAGATCTGCTTCAGCACTAAGCAGCGTCAAACTCTTCCATGATCGCCGACAAGTCTCGTGAGCGACAAAAGCATTCTTGGTGGCAAGATTTTGAATGCGATTGACGTCCACCAAGAGGCTTTGCATCTGTCTCTTGAGCCAAAAGTGATGCTTATCTTGTTTCTGATGAAGTGCCACAAGAAGTTCTCGGTCATTTAGAACACAAGAGCGCTTCTTAGGCCTTTGGGCAATGGCGCTTTCAGTAGCTTCAGTGTGTGCACGATGAGGCAGACGAGTATTCCCAGCCATTGGATAGATACGAGTTACTGCTTGGACTCCTTCTATGGGTTGAGTGAAGCTTTGGTGATTAGCATTTTGATGACAAAGAGGCTCCTTGGCAGGCTCAGGGTATATGGCTTCAACTGACATATCAACCTCTGGTAGAAAAATCAGATGATTACGAGCAGAAGGTTGATAGTTGATAGAGGAGTGTAGCATGATAAGGCGCATGACCCATGGAGCATAGAATTTCAGGCCAAAGAGGTCAGATCCAGACGCAGCCAATTGCCGGATGAAGAATTCCTGAGTATTGAAGTTGATGCCATTGAGGATGTAAAAGACCAATGTCTTCATGGTTCCTTCAAGTTTGGCCGCTGATGAATGCCCTTTGATAGGCCATAGAGTTCGCCTGATGATGTGATATATTGTGCGAGGCAGATACTCTAGGTCATCAACAAAGAACTCCTTCGGGTATTCGGCGTCAGATGGCAGTGGCTTCATCATGCTCAACATCTGGCTCATGTTGGGCTCTAGCTTATGGAAGATGCTCTCCTGTGCATTGCGGTGGAGTTGACAATCAGGTTCATACAACTCTCTACGAGTGGGTAGGCCTGTAAGCTCAATGACGTCAAGAGCTTTGGCTTCATGATGAACATTTCCTGTCATCCACTCGAGAACCCATGTCTTGATATCCGTGGTGTAGCCGCGAATGTGGAGGGTAGCATAGAATTGAAGCAAAAGTTCCTCATTCCAATGTTCTTTGTCTGTCACAAAGCTGAGCAGACCGGCATCATGAAAGCAGTCAAGTGCTTCTTCTAAGCAAGGCAGTCTAGCAATGGCTTCAGTGTCGAGGCGCATATGAGGGAAAATGCGCCCCTGATCATACAGAACGCAGGAGTAATAGCTTCGCTGCTGGTAGCTCCAGAAGCGATTAGATGATATTCTTGGCCTTGAGTAGGGGTTCTTTGCACTGTCAAAGAAGGTTTTGTGGCTTTTGAAGCCATTTGCATTGAAGTACCCTGTAGAGTTTGAAGTACCTGGGAACCTTGGCAGTCTTGGCTTTGGTTTCTGGACCTGAGGCCTATGCTCAACATGATAATCAAACTGAGGACCAGAGGCAGTAGGCGGAGGGACCAGAACGAGCCACCGGACAGTGGTTAGCTGACCATGATTGTATGCTTGCTCAATTGTATAGGGCCTTGGTGGCGGAACAGGAGCAGTGGCAACAACTGAGGCTTCAGGCTGCACAATAGACACTTGGGGAGCAGGTGCATCATTGGCTTTGGGCACATTGGTTGGTGCAGGCTCCACATTTACTTCAGCCATGATTACATCATTGGCTTCATTTGTGTTGGTGGTGGCAGCCTCAAGATTTTCAACCTCCACTTGATGAGCTGGAGGGTCGGGCACTGGCAAGTTCACATCAGGAACAGGTTCTCTAGTATTGAGGGGAGTAGGAACACGTACGTCTTCTTGTCTTTCATCGGCTGATGCAGCCGGATTGTCTTCAGCAGCTTGGGCTTCAAACACGGAGACATTCACAGTCGGAGTGGCTTCTGGAAACACTTGATGTGCAATAGATGGGTGGTGCACTTCTCCTTCTGGAATGCTCAAAAGAGGGACCTAAGGCCTTGGTACTTTGCGAAGCCTGCGTAATGCTGGCGACGCCTTTGGAGATGGAGTTGGCTGGGCCTCAAAGTCTTCTTGTTCTTCTTGCACAGGCGATGTGACTTGTGGTTGGTGTTGGGGAGTACTTGGGGAGTCTTGTTGCTGTGGGTGATCAGCCCATGATGCATCCTGAGCAATTGGCGTCAGAGGACGACCAATGCTGATGAGTTCGTTGTTCGTGAGAACAGGTGATGATACCAAGTTGTGTTCGATCTGAGGAAGAACTTCATCATCTTCAACATTGTCATTGTGACCAATGTCTTCAGCAGCAGTGGGTTCAGCTGATGGAATGTCTTCAGCTTCATGAGCCTCTGTGGAAGCAGGCTCATGAACTATCATTCGTCATTCTTGGTGTTCAGATGCAGGGCGAACCACTGAGATGGGTTCAACAACTAAGGGCTCTGTGGGAGCAGCCCGATTCTTCTTGGTTTTGCGCTTCTTCTTGGAGGGAGCATCATCAGAGGCTTCGGTGGTTTTCCTTTTTCTGGCTTCAGCCTCGACAGCCCTCGTCTTCTTCTGTTCTGAAGCAGTTGACATGACCTTTGGCTTCGAGCCAGTCATGCTGCTTGGGAAGATTATGCGTGGTGCTTCCTGCCTTGAAGGTGCAGATTGAGCAGTTGATAGCTTCTTCTTCTTTGCAGCCATTCTGGGGTCAATGCCAGGATGACCAAGAGACTTGCGCTTCTCAGCCTCGTTGTAGGCTAGCACACATTTGTCAGCCAGACTCTTCATACGCTCACGAGAGCCTTGAGCTTCTTCACGTTTCTTGAGAAAGGCTTCTTTAAGCTCGTGCAGCATGACCTTGAAGTTTCTGACATCTTGCACGCTGAGCTTTGCCACATGCTTCTTGAACTGAGCTTTCTCATAATCAATCTTGTGCTTCAGCTCAACGATGCGCTGAGCGAGAGCTAGCTCAGAAGCAATGGCGCCATTGAAGGAGACGCTGAGGCCAATGGGAAGCTGCAGATCTTCAAAGCTGAGATTTGGGGTGTCAAACCACTCATCAATGAAGTTATGGATGATTGCCACATCGAAGAGAGGCAAGTTATTGAAGATCTCTACTTCTTCCTTGCTCTTGATCAGTTGCTCAAGGGCATCATCTGCAAGATCTTCATCGCTGGACAGATCAATGGGTTCTTCTCGCAGAATGGTAGCAGGAGTCAAGGTCTGATCAGTATGCTTGACGATTTTCTTTTTCTTCTCCGTCCTCTTGGAGATACGTGATAGATCTTTAGACTGCACACTGTCTTCAGGAGGTGCAGTGGCCAGTGGCTTCGCACGTGAAGCTTTTGGAGGAGCAGCTGATCTTGAAGCCTTAGGCTTCTTTAGCTTCTGCGGCTTTGGAGGAGGAGCTGGGGCTTCATCAGTGTCAGCATCATTATCAGAATGATCCACTTTGGCACCTTGGACCAAGATGTAAGTGATGAGATCATCAATGTTGGAGAAGGGGCCGATGACATTGGGATCAGCATCACGTGAGCCGTCAGCACGGGGAGCAGAGGGACCAGGGTTGAAGTCTAATCCCAATGACTTCTTGTTTTCCTTGGCCGATGCCTTTGCGTGCTGGAAGTTGCGCTTGAAGAGAGTATCGTCACGACACCAGAGCAATGATGATGGGTCGGCATTTTCAGGCTGAGGTCCACGGACCATACAGGGATAGAAACCCTGTGCAATAGCTTCAGCTCTGTTCTTGGGTTGAAGGCCTCGATAGAGAATATCACCCCAAGGACTCTTGATAGCGTTCTTCTCAGCGTATTCCTGGGTCACGAACTTGTATTTGAACCATTGTTCAGCCCAATATCGTCGAATCCATTGGATTCGTGTCTTGCGCTGATGATAATTCTCTTCAGGATCTGTCTTGTAAAGTTCTGCGAGGTCATCAGGCAAATCTTTTGATGTTCCCCCACGACGCTGTCTGCCACCCTTCCTTACTGATTTCTCTGCAGCCATGAACTTCAAACTGAATGGCTTCAATACGTTCAAAGGCTTCAAAGACTTTCGCTTGCTGGACAAACAGGAACTGGCTTCGGGAGAGTTAATGTGATGCTGTAAGAATTCTGCAAACGAATGCAGACTATGAGAACCAAGGGATTCTCCCACGGACATGTACCTGTGACAGCATTAGAGATGCGAGGGAAGGGGAAGAGGTCATATGCATTCTCAGAAGATTTTGAAGATAAATCAGTTTGAAGACATTGACCTCATGATGCGAAGACATTCACTTATATGTTGAGAGTTGGTTCCAGATTTGTACGAATCCGTGAATAAGTACAAGTGAGGAATCAAACTAGATATGAAGTTTAAGTGAATAGACTAGGCAGTATGAGATGCAGACAGAATAGATCTAACAATGTGTAGGCATAAACCACTTTTGGTAGATAGGATGAATCTTTGAAGATCAAAAAGATGGTAAAAATAGAGTTATATTTACCACACGAAGAACTGCTAGATGGGATGAACAGGAGACCGAGCAGTTCAATCCACCGTGCCCTAACTTGGCGACGGAGGACACCTACGGCGACGGCGGAGAGGACGATGTCCGCGGCCGGCGTGAGGACGGCGTCGGAGAAGTCGCGGCAGCTAAGCGCTTCGTCGCCGGCGTCGTCGAGAGCTAGCGGTGGCTCTAGGGTTTTGACGAGGTGGAGAGGTGGAAGAAGGTTTTCTTTACCGCAGGGGACATGTATTTATAAGGAAGTGTGCGGCACAGCGCAATTACGCAGGTGCCCCTGGCGGTTCACATCTGAGGGGCACGTGGCAAGCATGCAACATACTCAGAGTTGTCCCACGTTCCCACGCCCGCCAGGCATGTCGGATGGTCGTTCCGGCTTCTCCGGATTTAGAAAATAAGGATGAGTCATTTAAAACAGATTTAATGTTTGTCTCTGTGTCTTCTGCTGACTAGGACGCAGAGAAGACATTCGACGGTTTCACTAGAATGCATATGATTTGGACAGATACAGTTTGAGATAGAAAGCATAGAGAGATTAGGGTCCGATCACATTCACTTAGTTCAAAAGATTCAGCTAGGAAGACATAGCTATAAGTGAATGCTGTAGAGGACAGAACACTAATATATATATATATATATATATATACATATATATATATATATATATATATCAGAAAGCAATCAAATCATCATAGTGAAGAAAATCATGAAGATATTGAAATTGAAGACAAACCAAATGCGAAGTCATTTCAAAAATAACGCCATGAGTGAAACACTTCAAACAGAGAAATTTGGTGGTGGCGTTACCCACCGTATAGGAAGTATTAGACCCAGACACGACGCACAATTATCATGGCGCTCCGAAGTCAAATTCCATGTTAATGTATTCACACTCAGAATGTAAGTCTTCATTGATTGAAGATATACTTACTTCGTGTGTTGCACATCTAAGTCATCAACATGCATAAGTGTTAGGATGTGTGCCTGATCACAGGACATTTGAGGATTCCAAGATATTTAGCTCACACCGTAACTTGCAAAACCTTTTCTCATCCAAGGGCTTTGTGAAGATATCTGCCAGTTGCTCTTCAGTGTTGACGTGAATGATGTCAATATCTTTCTTCATGACATGATCTCTGAGAAAGTGATGACGAATTTCAATGTGCTTTGTCTTCGAGTGCTGGACTGGATTGTTGGCAATCTTGATGGCGCTTTCGTTGTCGCAGAAGAGAGGCACTTGTTTCAGATTGATGCCATAGTCCTTGAGAGTTTGCTTCATCCATAGAAGCTGAGCGCAACAAGATCCAGCAGCAATGTATTCAGATTCAGCAGTTGAGAGTGATACACAGTTCTGCTTCTTTGAAGACCAACAGACAAGTGATCGACCCAGAAAGTGACATGTGCCTGATGTAGACTTGCGATCCACCTTGTCACCAGCATAATCAGCATCCGAGAATCCAACCAAATCAAATTTTGAGCCCTTTGGATACCATAATCCGAGTGTTGGGGTGTAAGCCAAATATCGAAGAATTCGCTTCACAGCTAAGTGATGCGATTCCTTTGGTGCCGCTTGGAATCGAGCACACATGCAAACACTAAGCATAATATCTGGCCTAGATGCACATAGATAAAGTAAAGAACCAATCATGGAGCGGTATACCTTTTGATCGAACTCTTTACCATTGTCGTCGGGACCAAGATGGTGTTTGGCTGGCATTGGCGTCGTGTAACCTTTGCAATCTTCCATTCCAAACTTCTTCAGACAATCTTTGAGGTATTTTTCTTGAGATATGAAGATGCCATTTCTTTGCTGACGAATTTGAAGACCAAGGAAGAACTTCAGCTCACCCATCATGGACATCTGATATTGCTCTTGCATCATGTATCCAAACTCATCACTATACTTCTGGTTGGTGCAGCCGAAGATAATGTCATCCACATATATTTGGCACACAAACAGTTCACCATCATATGTCTTCGTGAAGAGTGTGGGATCGAGGGATCCAGGTTTGAAGCCTTTGCTCTTCAGGAAGTCTTTGATCGTATCATACCAAGCGCGAGGAGCTTGTTTGAGACCATACAGTGCTTTGTTTAGCTTGTACACCATATCAGGATGTTTTGGATCTTCAAAGCCAGGTGGTTGAGCGACATATACTTCTTCTTCAATCTTGCCATTGAGAAATGCACTCTTCACATCCATTTGATGTAGCAGAATGTTGTGGTGATTAGCGTAGGCAAGCAGTATGCGAATAGCTTCAAGCCTAGCCACAGGAGCAAATGTTTCATCGAAGTCAATTCCTTCTACTTGAGTATATCCTTGAGCCACAAGACGTGCTTTGTTTCTGACGACTTGACCATGCTCATCTTGCTTGTTTCGATATATCCATTTTGTTCCAATACTGTTATGCTTGCGAGGGTCAGGACGCTTGACAAGTTCCCAAACATTGTTCAGCTTGAACTATTGAAGTTCCTCTTGCATAGCTTGTATCCATTCAGGTTCCATAAAGGCTTCAGCAACTTTCTTGGGTTCTGATATTGACACAAATGAGAAGTGCCCATAGAAATTTGCTAACTGTGTTGCTCTTGAGCGAGTAAGTGGACCAGGTGCATTGATGCTATCAATTATCTTCTCAATTTGTACTTCATTAGCAACTCGAGGATGAACTGAACGAAGACTTTGCTCTTGCTGATCATTGTCATCATTGGAGGGATTGTCTTCGGTCTGAGCATTGTCTTCAGATTGGTTAGGTGCAGAAATGATAAGTTCCTCTTCAGGCTGAGCTTCAGAAGGCATGATTTCACCAGTTCCCATCAGCTTGATAGATTCGCTGGGTGGAGCTTCATCTAGTGTACTTGGCAGGAGTTCTCTTTGTAAACCATTTGTTTCATCAAATCGCATGTCCACAGTTTCGAAGATTTTGTAGAGATAGAGGTTGAAGACTCTGTAGGAGTGCGTGTCCTTTCCATAGCCAAGCATGAAGCCTTCGTGAGCTTTAGGTGCAAATTTTGACTTGTGATGATCCTTGATCCAGCACCTAGCTCCAAATACTCTGAAGTAGCTGACATTTGGCTTCTTGCCAGTAAGGAGCTCATAGGATGTTTTGTTTAGAAGCTTATGGATGTAAACACGGTTGATGATGTGACATGTTGTATCAATAGCTTCAGGCCAGAACTTCCTTGGTGTCTTATACTCGTCGAGCATTGTTCGAGCCATCTCAATGAGGGTTCTGTTCTTGCGCTCAACGATGCCATTTTGCTGAGGTGTGTATGGAGCAGAGAACTCATGAGTGATTCCCATAGTATCTAGATAAAGATCAAGTATGGTGTTCTTGAATTCAGTGCCATTGTAACTTCTAATATGCTTGATCTTCACGCCATAATTGTTCGTTGCTCGATTGGCGAAGCGTCTGAAGACATCTTGCACTTCAGTCTTGTAGAGAATTATATGCACCCATGTGTATCTTGAGTAGTCATCAACAATGACGAAGCCATAGAGACAAGCAGTTGTTGTGAGGGTTGAGTAGTGAGTAGGGCCAAATAAGTCCATGTGTAGCAGCTCGAAGGGTTGAGATGTCGTCATGATTGTCTTCGAGGGATGCTTTGCCCTAGTCATCTTTCCAGCTTCGCAGGCACCACACAGATGATCCTTCTTGAACTTGACACCCTCGATGCCTATGACATGCTTCTTCTTGACGAGTGTGTGTAAGTTCCTCATACCAGCATGCCCCAGCCTCCGATGCCAGAGCCAGCATTCAGTAGCTTTTGCGAGAAGACATACGGCAAGCTGCGGACCTGCTGAGAAATCTACCATGTATAGATCATCTTTTCGATACCCTTCAAAGACTAGAGACTTGTCAGATTCCATTAGTACAAGGCAATGATATTTTCCGAATAGCACAATCATGTTCAAGTCACAAAGCATTGAGACAGACATTAAGTTGAAACCAAGGGATTCAACAAGCATCACTTTATCCATGTGTTTATCCTTTGAGATTGCAACTCTACCTAGACCCAATACCTTGCTTTTACCAGTATCAGCAAATGTGATGTGACTCTTGTCTGATGGACGTAAGGTTGAGTCCATGAGAAGACTTCGATCACCAGTCATATGATCTGTGCACCCGCTGTCCATAATCCATTCTGAAGCTTTTGGTGTCATACCCTACAGTGCAGTTAGGAGGATAGGCTTCACAAAGAGCATTGTGAAGCATAAGCATTTGACGCACACAAGGATTATAATAGCTTAGATTAAGGTTAGGACACATAGTATGACTGGTAAGCGATTCAGATATGAAATACATAGTAAGATCATTTTATCATGCGTCCCTTAATGTGTTTTAGGTCCCCAGCAATAGCATAGGACGCCTTTGATTACTGGCTGGAGACCTTTCCTTGCAAAAGAAGGTTAATTCTTCTTCACCACCCACATCTTTAGGGGTGGCTTAGAAGCAATGAGTCTAAGTGCAGCATCTGAGAATTTCGGCTTTGGAGCCCTAGCAAATAGCCTTGCAGGAGATGAATGATACTCATATGAATAAGCAAAAAAGTGCTTAGTTCTATGAACATAGCAATTTGAAGACACACGCTCATATTCATAAGTCTGAGTATGATTTCCCTGCAAAACATTGGCGTTAGGGTGACTCAGGTGAGTCCTGTATCTGTATGAAGCCTTTGGGCCATATGAAGCCATAGGTCTGGGGTTTGTCTTCTTCCTTGATGGTGTCATGACGACATTCACAGGAATATTCTTCATAGGTGGTCCATTCCTACAGTTAGTACCAATATACCTGGCAAACACTTCACCATTCTGATTCTTGAACAGCTTATAGTTTGCATCAAAGGATTCATCGGTGATAATAGGATTAGCACAGGTAAAGCCAGATAATGTGGATGGATCCACTGAAGGTTCCTTTGCAACAACCCATGTGGTTTTGGGATACTGCTCAGGCTTCCAGTAGGAGCCATCAATATTCTTGTCGAACCCAACACCCTCTTTCCTAGGGTTTCGGTTCAGAATCTGCTTTTTGAGGACATCGCAGAGTGTTTGATGTCCTTTCAGACTTTTATACATCCCTGTTTCAAGCAATGTCTTCAACCTAGCATTTTCATCAGCAATGGTAGTAGTATCCTCCGCAGAGGGGTTAGTTACCACATCAGTAGTTGAAGACAATGCAACAGTAGCAGCAGTGGAACATTCGGCAACAAATGTAGCGTTATCACGCTCAATGCATTTTAGACATGGTGGTTCAAATCCATCCTGAGCGGGACTGATCTGTTGAGAGCGAAGTGACTCATTCTCTTTTTGAAGATCTTCATGAGCCACTCTCAATTTCTCAAGCTCTTGCTTCCTTTGAAGATAATCATAGGAGAGCTTTTCATGAGTGGTTGAGAGCGTTTCATGACGACTTTCAAGTTCTTGGTACTTAGCATGAAGATTTTTTATATCTTCAACTAAGGACTGTGAACGTGTCATTTCCACGTCCGAAGGTCATCGCTTTTGTCTAACAGTTTTTGAGTATGTTCCATAGCCTTTTGTTGTTCAGTTGCAATTTTAGCAAGTGTTTTGTAGCTGGGTTTGGATTCACAATCAGAGTCATCTTCACTTGATGTTGAAAGTAAGCATCACGTGATTTTACCTTGGCACCACGTGCCATGAAGCAGTAGGTGGGAGTAGGATCGTCTTCATCATCAGCTTCAGCGTTGGTGTGGAAGTCATTGTCTTCAGTGTTGAAGATGGACTTGGCAACATAGGCTGTGGCTAGAGCCAGACTTGCAACGCCAGGGTCGGACTCCTCTCCAGACTCCACCTCCGCCTCCTCAGAAGCAGACTCCTCCTCTGAATCCATTTCCTTGCCAACAAAGGCACGAGCCTTGCCAGATGAGCTCTTCTTGTGTGATGAAGACTTGGAAGAAGACTTAGAAGAAGACTTAGAAGAAGACTTTGAGGATTTCTTCTTCTTCTTGTCATCAGAATCATATTCCTTGCTCTTCTTCTTCTTCTTCTTCTCATTGTCCCACTGTGGAGACTCAGATATGTAGTGACCAGGTTTCTTGCACTTATGGCAGATTCTCTTCTTGTGGTCATGGGTGGAAGCTTCATCATTCCTTGAGCTGGATCGTGAAGACTTTCTGAAGCCTTTCTTCTTGGTGAATTTCTAGAACTTCTTCATAAGCATAGAAAGTTCCTTTCCAATGTCTTTAGGATCATCAGAACTGCAGTCAGATTCTTCTTCAGATGAGGAAACAACTTTTGCCTTCAATGCGCGAGTTCGGCCATAGTTGGGACCATCGATATCTCTTTTCTTAGAAAGCTGGAACTCATGTGTGTTGAGCCTCTCAAGTATATCAGACGGATCGAGTGTCTTGAAGTCAGGACGTTCTTGTATCATGAGGGCAAGGGTGTCAAAGGAGCTGTCAAGTGATCTCAGTAGTGTCTTGACGATTTCATGCTTGGTAATCTCAGTTGCGCCAAGAGCTTGAAGCTCATTTGTGATGTTAGTGAGGCGATCGAACGTGAGATGGACATTTTCATTGTCGTTTCTCTTGAAGCGGTTGAAGAGGTTGCGAAGAACACTAATCCTTTGATCTCTTTGGGTTGAGACGCCTTCGTTGACCTTGGATAGCCAGTCCCAGACTAGCTTCGACGTTTCTAGAGCACTCACACGGCCATACTGTACTTTGGTCAGATGACCACAGATAATGTTCTTGGCACTAGAGTCTAGTTGAATGAACTTCTTGACATCAGCAAGGGTGACACCTTCACCAGTTTTGGGAACGCCGTTCTTGACGACATACCAGAGGTCGACATCAATGGCTTCAAGATGCATACGCATCTTATTCTTCCAGTAGGGATATTCAGTTCCATCGAACACAGAGCAAGCAGCGGAGACTTTGATTATCCCTGCAGTCGACATAGCTAAAACTCCAGGTGGTTAAACCGAATCACACAGAACAAGGGAGTACCTTGCTCTGATACCAATTGAAAGTGCTAGTTATCGACTAGAGGGGGGGTGAATAGGCGATTTTTATGAAAGTCTTCAAAACATGGAAGTTTCAAAGATAAACAATAGAAATGACCTAATTGATAAGCAGCGGAAGATAAACTACAACAAGCAAACCATAGTCAAGTATGTAATGATGTGAAAGTACAGGACTAATAGCAGCTAAGTAGTTAGGATCAGGATGGAAGATAGTGTGAAGCCAATCAACGATAGTAGTCAAGCAATGAAGTCAAACTGGTATGACAGATAGGCAATGACTTCACAAAGACAAACTCTAAGTAAAGGAAGGGAGAGGATAGAACCAGTCACTTGTTGAAGACATAGGATTTGTTGGACCAGTTCCAGTTGTTGTGACAACTGCACATCTGGTTAGGGAGGCTGAGATTCAACTCAGAAGACCGCGTCTTCACCTTATTCCCCTTGAGCTAAGGACACACAGTCCTCGCCCAATCACTCTGGTAAGTCTTCAAGGTAGACTTCCGAACCTTCACAGACTTTGTTCACCGGCAATCCATAATGACTCTTGGATGCTCAGAACGTGATGCCTAACCGGCTGGAGGATTCCCAGTCCTCAAGTGTAATATGTCTTCAGGTCACACAGACATAAAGACTTCAGCGATGCCTAACACTCTTTGGCTCTGGGTGTTTGGGCTTGGTCCTTGCAAGGATTTCTCTCTCTCACAGGCTTCGAGGTGGGTTGCTCTCAAACGACAAAAGTCGTGCACTAACTCTGAGCGGCCACCAATTTATGGTGTAGGGGGTGGGCTATTTATAGCCACTGGGCAACCCGACCTGATATGTCCGAAATGACCCTGGGTCACTAAGGAACTGACACATGTTCCAATGGTCAGATTTCAAACACACACGGCAACTTTACTTGGGCTACAAGCAAAGCTGACTCATCCAGCTCTGGATAAGATTTACTCTCATTGTCTTTGCTCGAAGACATAGGATTTGGGTTGAGCATCACTTTAGTCATTCTGACTATGTTCACTTGGACCCCCACTTAACAGTACGGTGGTTTCTATGACTCAACAAAGAAGAAAAAGGAAACAGCGAAACGACACAGTCTTCACGCTCCATAGTCTTCACTCAATGTCTTCTCATTTCATAGTCTTCAATATGAATATCTTCACATACCACCATTGTCGTCAATGTCTTCATACATTTTTAGGGGTCATCTCCGGTAGGTAAACCGAATCAATGAGGGACACTACCTGCGTTATCCTGCAATTCTCACAAACGCATTAGTCCCTCAACCAACTTTGTCGTCAATACTCCAAAACCAACTAGGGGTGGCACTAGATGCACTTACACTAATACGTCTCCAACGTATCTATAATTTATGAAGCATTCATGCTATATTATTATCTGTTTTGGATGTTTATGGGCTTTATTACGCACTTTTTTATTATTTTTGGACTAATCTATTAACCGTAGGCCCGGCCCATATTGTTGTTTTCTTGCCTATTTCAGTGTTTCGAAGAAAAGGTATATCAAACGGAGTCCAAACGGAATGAAACCTTCGGGAGAGTTACTTTTAGAACATAAGCAATCCAGGGGACTTGAAGTGCACGTAAGGGAAGCAACGAGGAAGCCACGAGGCAGAGAGGCGCGCCCCCACCCTCGTGGGTCCCTCGTGGCCCCCCTGGCCGACTTCTTTCGCCTATTTATCTTCATATACCCTAAAAACATCGAAGAGAACAATAGATCGGGAGTTCCGCCACCGCAAGCCTCTGTAGCCACAAAAAACCTCTCGGGAGCCCGTTCCGGCACCCTACCGGAGGGGGGATCCCTCACCGGTGGCCATCTCCATCATCCCAGCGCTCTCCATGACGAGGAGGGAGTAGTTCACCCTCGGGGCTGAGGGTATGTACCAGTAGCTATGTGTTTGATCTCTCTCTCTCTCTCTCGTGTTCTTGAGGTGTTACGATCTTGATGTATCGCGAGCTTTGCTATTATAGTTGGATCTTATGATGTTTCTCCCCTCTACTCTCTTGTAATGGATTGAGTTTTCCCTTTGAAGTTATCTTATCGGGTTGAGTCTTTAAGGATTTGAGAACAGTTGATGTATGTCTTGCGTGGGATACTCGTGGTGACTGCTACTTCTTGAGCTTGCGTTGGTTTTCCTTGAAGAGGAAAGGGTGATGCGGCAATAGTAGCATACGTATTTCCCTCAGTTTTTGAGAACCAAGGTATCAATCCAGTAGGAGGCTCCTCAAAAGTCCCACGCACCTACACAAACAAACAAAGAACTCGCAACCAATGCAATAAAGGGGTTGTCAATCCCTTCACGGCCACTTGCGAAAGTGAGATCTGATAGAGATAATATGATAAGATAAATATATTTTTGGTATTTTATAATATAGATTGGAAAAGTAAAGATGCAAATAAAAGTAGATTGAAAGCTTATATGATAAGAGATAGACCCTGGGGCCACAGGTTTCACTAGTGGCTTCTCTCAAGATAGCATAAGTATTACGGTGGGTGAACAAATTACTGTCGAGCAATGGATAGAAAAGTGAATAATTATGAGATTATCTAGGCATGATCATGTATATAGGCATCACGTCCGCGACAAGTAGACCGACTCCTGCCTGCATCTACTACTATTACTCCACACATCGACCGCTATCAGCATGCATCTAGAGTATTAAGTTCATAAAGAATAGAGTAACGCATTAAGAAAGATAACATGATGTAGAGGGATAAACTCATGCAATATGATATAAACCCCATCTTTTTATCCTCGATGGCAACAATACAATACGTGCCTTGCTGCCCCTGCTGTCACTGGGTAAGGACACCGCAAGATTGAACCCAAAGCTAAGCACTTCTCCCATTGCAAGAAATATCAATCTAGTAGGCCAAACCAAACTGATAATTCAAAGAGACTTGCAAAGATAACTTAATCACACATAAAACAATTCAAAGGAGATTCAAATATTTCTCATAGATAAACTTGATCATAAACCCACAATTCATCGGATCTCGACAAACACACCGCAAAAAGAGTTACATCGAATAGATCTCCAAGAAGATCGAGGAGAACATGGTATTGAGATCCAAAAAGAGAGAAGAAGCAATCTAGCTAATAACTATGGACCCGAAGGTCTGTGGTAAACTACTCACAACTCATCGGAGGGGCTATGGTGTTGATGTAGAAGCCCTCCGTGGTCGATTCCCCCTCTGGCGGAGCGCCGGCGAAGGCTCCAAGATGGGATCTCGCGTATACAGAAGGTTACGGTGGTGGAAATAGTTTTTCGTTGGCTCCTTTGATGTTCTCGGGGTACGTGGCTATATATAGGAGGAAGAAGTAGGTACGTGGACGCCCGAGGGGCCCACGAGATAGGGGTCACGCCCAGTAGGGGGGGCGCCCTCCACCCTCGTGGCCGCCTCGACTGCTTATTGACTTGTACTCCAAGTCCTCTGGATCATGTTCGTTCCAGAAATCATGCTCCCGAAGGTTTCATTCCATTTGGACTCCGTTTGATATTCCTTTTCTTCGAAACACTGAAATAGGCAAAAAAAACAGCAATACGGGCTGGGCCTCCAGTTAGTAGGTTAGTCCCAAAAATGATATAAATGTGTAAAGTAAAGCCCATAAACATCCAAAACGGGTAATATAATAGCATGGAACAATAAAAAATTATAGATACGTTGGAGACGTATCAAGCATCCCCAAGCTTAATTCCTACTCGTCCTCGAGTAGGTAAATGATAAAAACAGAATTTTTGATGTGGAATGCTACCTAGCATAATTCTCAATGTAATTTCCTTGTCATGAATGTTCAGATCGAAATGATTCAAAATAAAAGTCCATATTGACATAAGACATAGTAATACTTCAAACATACTAATCAAGCAATCATGTCTTCTAAAAATAACATGGCTAAAGAAAGTTATCCCTACAAAATCATATAGTCTGGCTGTTGCTCTATCTTTATCACACAAAGTATTTAATCATGCACAACCCCGATGACAAGCCAAGCAATTGTTTCATACTTTAGTAATCTCAAACTTTTCCAACTTTCACGCAATACATGAGCGTGAGCCATGGACATAACACTATACGTGGAATAGAATGGTGGTTGTGGAGAATACAAAAAAGGAGAAGATAGTCTCACATCAACTAGGCATATCAACGGGCTATGGAGATGCCCAATAATAGATATCAATGTGAGTGAGTAGGTATTGCCATGCAACAGATGCACTAGAGCTATAAATGTATGAAAGCTCAACAAAAGAAACTAAGTGGGTGTGCATCCAACTCGCTTGCTCATGAAGACCTAGGGCATTTTGAGGAACCCATCATTGGAATATACAAGCCAAGTTCCATAATGAAAAATTCTCACTAGTATATAAAAGCAACAACATAGGAGACTCTCTATCATGAAGATCATGGTGCTACTTTGAAGCACTAGTGTGCTAAAAAGGATAGTAGCATTGTCCCTTCTCTCTTTTTCTCTCATTTCATTTTTTTCTTTTTCTTTTTTTCTTTTTTTCTTTTTTTTCCTTTTTGGGCCTTTATTCTTTTTTTCTTTTGGCCTTTCTTCTCTCTTTTTTTGGTGGGCTCTTTGGCCTCTTTTGTTTTTTTGTAAAGTCTGAAGTCTCATCCCGACTTGTGGGGGAATCATAGTCTCCATCATCCTTTCCTCACTCGGACAATGCTCTAATAATGAAGATCATCACACTTTTATTTACTTCTAACTCAAGAACTACAACTCAAAACTAGAACAAGATATGACTCTATATGAATGCCTCCGGTGGTGTACCGGGATATGCAATGAATCAAGAGCGACATGTATGAAAATTATGAAGGTGGTTTTGCCAGAAATACGATGTCAACTACATGATCATGCAAAGAGCAATATGACAATAATGATACGTGTCATATAAATGGAATGGTGGAAAGTTGCATGATAATATATCTCGGAATGGCTATGGAAATGCCATAATAGGTAGGTATGGTGGCTGTTTTGAGGAAGGAATATGGTAGGTGTATGGTACCAGTGAAAGTTATGCGGTACAAGAGAGGCTAGCAATGGTGGAAGGGTGAGAGTGCGTATAATCCATGGACTCAACATTAGTCAAAAGAACTCATATACTTATTGCAAAAATCTACTAGTGATCAAAAACAAAGTATTACGCGCATGCTCCTAGGGGGATAGATTGGTAGGAAAAGACCATCGCTCGTCCCCGACCGCCAATCATAAGGAAGACAATCAATAAATAAAATTGTGCTCCAACTTCATCACAAAGTGGTTCACCATACGTGCATGCTACAGGAATCACAAACTTCAACACAAGCATTCTTTAAATTCATAATCACCCAACTAGCATGACTCTAATATCACCATCCTAATGTCTCAAAACAATTATCAAGCATCCAATTGATCATAGCATCCAATTCAATTTCTATGATAGTTTTTATTATACCCAGCTTGGATGCTCATCATTCTAGGACCAACTTTATAACCATAGAAAATACCATGCTGTTATAAGAGACTCTCAAAATAATATAAGTGAAGCATGAGAGATCAACAATTTCTACAAAATTAAGCCACCGCCGTGCTCTAAAAGATATAACTGAAGCACTAGAGCAAAAACTATCTAGCTTAAAAGATATAAGTGAAGCACATAGAGTATTCTAATAAATTCCAATCAAGTGGGTTTCTCCCAAAAGGTGTGTACAGCAAGGAAAAAAGCAAAGACTAATATCATACAAGATGCTCCAAGCAAAACACATATCATGTGGCGAACAAAAATATAGCTCCAAGTAAAGTTACCAATGAACCAAGACGAAAGAGGGGATGCCTTCCGGGGGCATCCCTAAGCTTAGGATTTTGGCTATTCTTGAATATCTTGGGTTGCCATGGGCATCCCCAAGCTTAGGATTTTGCCACTCCTTATTCCATAGTCCATCAAATCTTTACCCAAAACTTGAAAACTTCACAACACAAAACTCAACAGGAAATCTCATAAGCTCCGTTAGTGAAAGAAAGCAAAACTACCACATAAGGTACTGTAATGAACTCATTATTTATTTATATTGGTGTTAAACCTACTGTATTCCAAGTTCTCTATGGTTCATACCACTTAATACTAGCCATAGATGCATCAAAATAAGCAAATAACACACGAAAGACAGAATCTGTCAAAAACAGAACAGTCTGTAGCAATCTGTAACCGTCAAATACTTATGGAACTCTAAAAATCCTATAAAAATAGGAAGTCCTGGGCAATTTGTCTATTGATCTACAGAAAAACGAATCAACGCAAAATAACGTTTATGTGATTTAAAAAAACTAATTTACTGTGCTCAAAGTTTCTGTTTTCAGCAGAATCAAATTAACTATCACCATAGGTTATCCTATAGGTTCTACTTGGCACAAACACTAATTAAAACATAAAAGCACATATAAACAGAAGGTAGATGCAAAATTTATTACTAAACATAAACAAAAACAAAATCACAAATAAAATTGGGTTGCCTCCCAAGTAGCGCTATCGTTGAACGCCCCTAGCTAGGCATAAAAGCAAGGATAGATCTAAGTAGTGTCATCTTTGGCACTCAATTCATAAGTAGCCCGCATGATAGATTCATAAGGTAATTTAACTTTCTTTCTTGGAAAGTGCTCCATGCCTTTCCTTAATGGAAAATGGAATCTAATATTCCCTTCCTTCATATCAATAATCGCACCAATCGTTCTAAGGAAAGGTCTACCAAGAATAATAGGGCAAGAAAGATTGCAATCTATATCAAGAACGATAAAATCTACGGGCACCAAATTTCTATTTGCAACAATGAGAACATCATTGATCCTTCCAAATGGCCTTTTAATGGTGGAATCCGCAAGGTGCAAATTTAAAGAGCAATCATCAAGATCATGGAAACCTAGAATATCACATAAAGTTTTCGGGATCATGGAAACACTAACCCAAATCACATAAAGCATAATACTCATGATCTTTAATTTTAATCTTTATAGTAGGTTCCCACTCATCATTAAGTTTTCTAGGTATAGAAACTTCCAAATTAAGTTTTTCATCAAAAGATTGCATCAAGGCATCAACAATATGTTTAGTAAAATCTTTATTTTGACTATAAGCATGAGGAGAATTCACAACGGATTGCAACAAGGAAATACAATCTTCTAAAGAACAATTATCATAATTAAATTCCTTGAAATCAAAGATAGTGGGTTCGATACTATTTAAAGTCTTGACCTCTCCAATCCCACTTTTACCAAATTTAGCATCAAGATCTAAAAACTCTGAATCATTGGGACGCCTTTTAACTAAAGTTGACTCTTCTCCGTCCCATCATTACTAAGATTCATATTGCAAAACAAAGATCTAATAGGGGACACATCAATAACTTTAACATCTTCATCATTATTTTCATGGAAACTAGAAGAACACGCCTTTACAAAGCAATCTTTCTTAGCACGCAATCTAGCGGTTCTTTCTTTGCACTCATCAATGGAAATTCTCATAGATTTGAGAGACTCATTGATATCATGCTTAGGAGGAGTCGATCTATGTTTCAAAGAATCAACATCAAGCGAGAGTCTATCAATGTTCCAAGCCAAATCATCAACTTTGAGCAATTTTTCTTCAAGCAAGGCATTAAAATTTTTTTGAGAGATCATAAATTATTTCACACTATTCTCAAAATCAGAGGGAATATTATTAAAATTTCCATAAGAATTATTGTAGGAATTTCCAAAATTATTAGAGGAATTACTAGGGAACGGTCTAGGATTAAAATTTCCTCTATAAGCATTGTTTCCAAAACTATTCCTACCAACAAAATTCACATCCATAGATTCATTATTATTCTCAATCAAAGTAGACAAAGGCATATCATTGGGATCAATAGGAGCACTCTTAGTAGCAAACAATTTCATAAGTTCATCCATCTTTCCACTCAAAACATTAATTTCTTCTATAGCGTGCACTTTTTTACTTGTAGATCTTTTGGTGTGCCATTGAGAATAGTTAGCCATAATGTTATCAAGGAGTTTTTTAGCATATCCTAAGTGATTTCCATAAACATGCCTCCCGCGGCCGAATCTAAAAGATTTCTAGAAGCAAAATTCAATCCGGCATAAAATTTTGTATGATCATCCATAAATTTAAACCATGAGTAGGGCAATTGTGAATCATCAATTTCATTCTTTCCCAAGATTGGGCAACATGCTCATGATCAAGTTGTTTAAAATTCATAACATCGTTCCTAAGAGTGATGATCTTAGCGGGAGGAAAATATTTAGAGATAAAAGCATCTTTGCACTTGTTCCAAGAATCAATACTATTTTTAGGCAAAATTGAAAACCAAACTTTAGCACAATCTCTAAGTGAAAACGGAAATAACTTAAACTTAACAATATCATTATCCGTATCTTTCTTCTTTTGCATCTCACACAAATCAACAAAGTTGTTTAGATGGGTAGCGGCATCTTCACTAGGAAGGTCGGCGAATTGATCTTTCATAACAAGATTCAGCACAGCGGTATTGATTTCACAAGACTCAACATCATTAAGAGGGGCAATAGGAGTCCTAAGGAAATCATTATTATTGGTATTGGAGAAATCACACAATTTGGTATTATCTTGCGCCATCGCGCCAAGTAATCCAACACACAAGCAAACAGAAAAAAGCAAGCGAAAGAGAGAGAGGAGATTGGGAAAGAGAGGGCAAATAAAACGGCAAGGGTGAAGTGGGGGAGAGGAAAACGAGAGGCAAATGGCAAATGATGTAAATGTGAGGGAGATGACTTTGTGATGGGTACTTGGTATGTCTTGACTTGAGCGAAGACTTCCCCGACAATGGCGCCAAAAATCCTTCTTGCTACGTCTTGAGCTTGCATTGGTTTTCCTTGAAGAGGAAAGGGTGATGCAACAATAGTAGTGTAAGTATTTCCCTCAGTTTTTGAGAACCAAGGTATCAATCCAGTAGGAGGCTCCTCAAAAGTCCCACGCACCTACACAAATAAACAAAGAACTCGCAACCAACGCAATAAAGGGGTTGTCAATCCCTTCATGGCCACTTGCAAAACTGAGATCTGATAGAGATAATATGATAAGATAAATATATTTTTGGTATTTTATAATATAGATTGGAAAAGTAAAGATGCAAATAAAAGTAGTTTGAAAGATTATATGATAAGAGATAGACCCGGGGGGCATAGGTTTCACTAGTGGCTTCTCTCAAGATAGCATAAGTATTACGGTGGGTGAACAAATTACTGCCGAGCAATTGATAGAACAGCGAATGATTATGAGATTATCTAGGCATGATCATGTATATAGGCATCACGTCCGTGACAAGTAGACCGACTCCTTCCTGCATCTACTACTATTACTCCACACATCGACCGCTATCCAGCATGCATCTAGAGTGTTAAGTTCATAAAGAACAGAGTAACGCATTAAGAAAGATGACATGATGTAGAGGGATAAACTCATGCAATATGATATAAACCTCATCTGTTTATACTCGATGGCAACAATACAATACGTGCCTTGCTGCCCCGGCTGTCACTGGGAAAGGACACCACAAGATTGAACCCAAAGCTAAGCACTTCTCCCATTGCAAGAAAGATCAATCTAGTAGGCCAAACCAAACTGATAATTCAAAGAGACTTGCAAAGATAACTTAATCACACATAAAAGAATTCAGAGGAGATTCAAATATTTCTCATAGATAAACTTGATCATAAACCCACAATTCATCGGATCTCGACAAACATGCCGCAAAAAGAGTTACATCGAATAGATCTCCAAGAATATAGAGGAGAACATGGTATTGAGATCCAAAAAGAGAGAAGAAACAATCTAGCTAATAATTATGGACCCGAAGGTCTGTGGTAAACTACTCACAACTCATCGGAGGGGCTATGGTTTTGATGTAGAAGCCCTCCGTGGTTGATTCCCCCTCCGGTGGAGCGCCGACGAAGGCTCCAAGATGGGATCTCGCGGATACAGAAGGTTACGGTGGTGGAAATAGTTTTTCGTTGGCTCCTTTCATGTTCTCGGGGTACGTGGGTATATATAGGAGGAAGAAGTAGGTCGGTGGATGCCCGAGGGGCCTACGAGATAGGGGGCGCGCCTAGTAGGGGGGGCGCGCCCTCCACCATCGTGGCCGCCTCGACTGCTTCTTGACTTGCACTCCAAGTCCTCTGGATCACGTTCGTTCCGAAGGTTTCATTCCATTTGGACTCCATTTGATATTCCTTTTCTTCGAAACACTGAAATAGGCAAAAAAACAGCAATACGAGTTGGGCCTCCGGTTAGTAGGTTAGTCCCAAAAATGATATAAATGTGTAAAGTAAAGCCCATAAACATCCAAAATGGGTAATATAATAGCATGGAACAATCAAAAATTATAGATACGTTGGAGACGTATCAGTGACAATGGGGTATTCTATTGATTCACTCGATGTATGTTTTGGTGATCAACTTGCGGGATCTGTGACCTTGGGAATCTATGCATAGGGGTTGGCACACGTTTTCGTCTTGACTCTCCGGTAGAAACTTTGGGGCACTCTTTGAAGTACTTTGTGCTAGTTGAATAGATGAATCTGAGATTGTGTGATGCATATCGTATAATCATGCCCATGGATACTTGAGGTGACATTGGAGTATCTAGGTGACATTAGGGTTTTGGTTGATTTGTGTCTTAAGGTGTTATTCTAGTAAGAACTCTATGATAGATTGAACGGAAAGAATAGCTTCGTGTTATTTTACTACAGACTCTTGAATAGATCGATCAGAAAGGATAACTTTGAGGTGGTTTCGTACCCTACCATAATCTATTCGTTTGTTCTCCGCTATTAGTGACTTTGGAGTGACTCTTTGTTGCATGTTGAGGGATAGTTATATGATCCAGTTATGTTATTATTGTTGAGAGAACTTGCACTAGTGAAAGTATGAACCCTAGGCCTTGTTTCCTAGCATTGCAATACTGTTTGTGCTCACCTTTACCACTTTTACCTTGCTGTTTTTATATTTTCAGATTACAAATACCTATATCTACCATCCATATTGCACTTGTATCACCATCTCTTCGCTAAACTAGTGCACCTATGCAATTTACCTTTGTATTGGGTGTGTTGGGGACACAAGATACTCTTTGTTATTTGGTTGCAGGGTTGTTTGAGAGAGACCATCTTCATCCTACGCCTCCCACGGATTGATAAACCTTAGGTCATCCACTTGAGGGAAATTTGCTACTGTCCTGCAAACCTCTACACTTGGAGGCCCAACAACGTCTACAAGGAGAAGGTTGCGTAGTAGACATCAAGCTCTTTTCTGGCGCCGTTGCCGGGGAGGTGAGTGCTTGAAGGTATATCTTTAGATCTTGCAATCGAATCTTTTTGTTTCTTGTTTTATCACTAGTTTAGTTTATAAAAGAAAACTACAAAAATGGAGTTAAGTTTATCTCATACGCTTCATCTTCTTAGTATCTTTCGTGAGAATGATGGAAAGGAAAAATGTGCTCAAGTGCTAGAAGAAGAAGTCTATAAAATGTTTGGCACTAAATCTTTGAATGAAGAGCATGATTGCAATGTTGTTAGTATGAACTCTTTGAATATCCATAGTACTAATGATGATTGCACTAGTTATGATGAAAATGCCTCCTATAAGCATGTCAAGTTTTGTGGAGTGTATTGGGTTTGCAAGTACATACCAAATAGGGAAGATAGATATTGCAAGAGGCATAAGCATTTAGAAACTAAATGGTTGCAAGAAAGGCTAGATGTGAGTGCTGAAAATTTAAAATTCCTTTGTCGTACTTGTGAACTTTGCAATGAACGTGGTCATTTACATCTCCGATGCAAATTGCTTCATGATCGAATCGTGTCCAAGAATTATGATGATTTGATTTCCCTTGCACATCATAATGAACTTAGTTTGCTTTTGGGTTATGAAGAAATGAAACGTTTAATTAAGAACCTTCCAGAATTTGCCCATAAGAAACTCCTTGATATTGATCTAGAGGAGATTTATATGTATTATGCGGTGAATTGCATTGAAAATCCTTATATTGCCAATTACATAAAGAAAAGAAAGCAAATAGAAGATGAAGAGAATACTAATGAAAGGGAAGACACTTCCCAATATCCTCCTATTATTTCTTATGATGAATCAGGTAACGAGGAGGAGCTTTCTGTTCAACCAATCTCATTAATAAGAATCTCAAAGAAGAGGGTTGAACCCACACATGATGTGAAGAAGAAAAAGAAAAGACGGAGAAGCAAAGGTAAAAAGGTATCCCTCCCAAATGATGTTGCTCCTACTACTCATTATGATGATGATAATTGCTATACTATTGGTGCCATCCATACTATTAATGACGAGAGTGATTATGCTTATGATATGAAAATGCCCAAGCTTGGGGAAGCTATGTTTGATGAGAATGACATGTTTGAGAATATATTTGCTGCAATTAATGTTTGTCCCAAGCTTGGTGATGCTATGTTTAATGAAGATGATATTTTAGCCTCCCAAGTTTTGATATGCAAATTTGTTATGATGATAGCATGCCTCCTACTTATGATGATTATTGTGATGAAACTTATGCTATAAAAAGTAGTGATGATTATATTTATAAAACTTGTCATGATTATGATTACCATTTTCTGAACATTACTCTTTTAATGTGGAAACAATTTGTAGTATTCGAGTCTCTTATGATACTCCCACTATCCCGAATGAGAAGAATTTTTCTTATGTGGAGAGTAGTAAATTTTCTATGCAAGTATATCATGAAAAGAATGCTTTAGGTGATGGTTATATTTTTGAATTCATTCATGATGCTACTGAAAATTATTATGAGGGAGGTATATATGCTTGTAGGAATTGCAATAATATCAATTTTGCTCTCTACGTGTTGAAAATCTTGAAGCTATGCTTGTTTTGCCTTCCTATGCTAGTTGATTCTTGTTCCCATAAGTTGTTTGCTCACAAAATCCCTATGCATAGGAAGTGGGTTAGACTTAAATGTGTTAGTATTATTCTTCATGATGCTCTCTTTATGTTTCAATTCTTATCTTTTATACGAGCATCATCAAAATTATCATGCCTAGCTAAAAGGCATTAAAGAAAAGCACTTGTTGGGAGAAAACCCAATATTTACCTTTACTGTATTTGTGTGTCCCCATTATTATGCTACTGTAGTAATCATGTTTTATAGCTTTTGTTTCAATAAAGTTCCAAGTAAGACCTTTAGGATAGCTTAAGGTGATAGTTGTGTTGATCCTGCTGAAAATCAGAAACTTTTGCACCCAGTAAATTAGTTTTGCTAATTTACAAAATCGTGATTTTGATCTGATTCTTTTTGCTATGGATTGGTAGAAAAATTTCTCAGGTTTTCCTAATTTGGTAGAAGTTTTTGAGTTACGTAAGTATTAGAATGATATAGATTACTACGGACTGTTCTGGTTTTGACAGATTTTGTTTTCTATGTGTTGTTTGCTTATTTTGATGAATCTATGAGTAGTATCAGAGGGTATGAACCATAGAGAAGTTGGAATACAGTAGATATTACACCAATATGAATTTAAAATGATTTCACAACAGTACCTAAGTGGAGGTTTTATTTTCTTATACTAATGGAGCTTACGAGTTTTCTGTTGAGTTTTGTGTTGTGAAGTTTTCAAGTTTTGGGTAAAGATTCGATGGAGTATGGAATAAGGAGTGGCAAGAGACTAAGCTTGGGATGCCCAAGGCACCCCAAGGTAATATTCAAGGACAACCAAGAGCCTAAGCTTGGGGATGCCCTGGATGGCATCCCCTCTTTCGTCTTCGTTCATCGGTAACTTTACTTGGAGCTATATTTTTATTCACCACATGATATGTGTTTTGCTTGGAGCGTCATTTTGTTTTATTTTGTTTTGCTTGTTGTTTGAATAAAATACCAATATCTGAAATTCTTAAATGAGAGAGAGTCTTCATATAGCTACAGAATTATTTAACTACTCTTTGATCTTCACTTATATCTTTTTGGAGTAGTTTGGCATTTACTCGTGTGCTCCACTTATACTTTGTCATTTACTCATGTGCTTCACTTTTACCACTTGTTACCTTGCTGTTTTATATTTTTAGATTATAAATACCTATATCTACCATCCATATTGCACTTGTATCACCATCTCTTTGCTGAACTAGTGCACCTATACAATTTACCATTGTATTGGGTGTGTTTGGGACACAAGAGACTCTTTGTTATTTGGTTGCAGGGTTGTTTGAGAGAGACCATTTTCATCCTACGCCTCCCACGGATTGATAAACCTTAGGTAATCCACTTGAGGGAAATTTGCTACTGTCCTACAAACCTCTGCACTTGGAGGCCTAACAGCGTCTACAAGGAGAAGGTTGCGTAGTAGACATCATGGTGGTATATGGCAGCGATGGTGGTATATGGCACCAGCGATGAAGATGGTGCGGTAGCGGCGTGACAAACTGTGACAGAACATGAAACTATAAAGGACTAGACGCTAAGACTAGCAAGTAGACATGATGATGCAACCGCAAATTCAACAATGCAAAAACCCTAAAAAGATTATGCAAAGGCTTAGATTGGTCCAGATATGATGAACTAACCCTAATTTTTTTGTCTTTTTTGTGGATTGTAGGTATTAAGAATAGACTCGATCTAAACTACAAAAACAGTAAAATATCACCGTGCAACCTGGAAATCTGATACCACTTGATAGAGGCAAAGGTATCCCGTCTTTCGATGAGATGGTGATTATCGTTTTGGAGGAGTACACTTTGATGATCCGACTACGTACGTGCGAGGACGTCGTGCCTTAGCAATCGCTAAACCAACTCCGAGAGGTTATTGACCATGCTGGAGCATGATCAACCTGACCATGAGGGTCAATTTCCTGCGAGCAAATGAATAACAAGCAAGAAACTGAGATTGCATCTGGATATTGTGAATTTAAGATGAAAGGTTTATTGATCAAGATGGGGTTCTGTGACGTCTTGGTCTGGTCGTTGAACACAAACGAAGTACGCGAACTTGCAGCTATGGCAAACTTTTAATCTAAACAAAACCCAAAGTCTAAACAGTGCCCTAAGGGTTGTATATATGGAGGAAGAGGGGGGAATTTCGTGGCCCTTGGGGGAGGAGTCCAAAACCAACACTATCTCTTGTTTCCCCACACATACGGACTCTAAAAATAGCCTATACTTATGTATTACAAAATTACATGGGCCTAGTGTCACACCCTGATTTTCATGCCACAACACTTAAGCTAATAAATCATGATAAAATGTGGTTTGACAAAAACTTTTGAGTGTTTTGAACTTTGCTTGATTGTATTTCTTTTTGTTGTTTGCATGTGCTCTAAAAATCAAATAAATCCTCCAACTCTTATACTTTCTCTCCTTGATCCAAACTTTTGCCCCAATGACCATACCATGTGTATAGTACAGTATAGGATTTTCTTACAAAAATAATTTGGAAAAAAAAAGTATTTTCTAAATTAGGTTTTCCAAAAACCCCTAAGTTGAGGTTTCCACTACAAGTACTTGATTTGGGGTATGAAAAATCTTTCAAAGAGTATGTTTGACTCCTATTAGGTATAGAACTCCCAAAAACCACAAAAATATAATTTTAAAAGTTATTTTCCTATTTTATTTAAAGGCTCTTTCTTTAGGCCAGAAATGGTCTTTAATAGGTTAAAAATATTTTAATGCTTTAAAAATATTTGGGAAAAACCTAGGGAAACTCAGTGGACATATATTGTCCATATATAAGAGTTTCAACACATGGTCATGTTCAAAATATTGGTCAAATCCCTCAAGAACCCTTTCTGGATATTTCAAGCTTTTGAAATATTTACAAAGGAAATATTCTCTAAAAATTCCAAGAAAATTCTAGCATGTCACATATGACATGTTTGATGATCTAGCAAAGTATCATGTCATGGAGAATAGTATAACCCCATGAAACCCTCTCAAAACCATTTCTGCCCTTTTTCAAGTTTGAACGACTTTACATTAGCAAACTTGTCCAAATGCTCTCAAACTTGGTCCACATGCTAAAATGGTCTAGTAAATCATCTAGACCAAGTGGCACAAGTTGGAGAACAAGTTAACTTGATCAAAGTGCCCCAAAACCCTTCCTGTCCAGAACCAAATTTGAACAACTCTACAATGGCAACTTTCTCCTTTTGATCTCAACTTTTGTCGACATGTTCAGAACCTGAAATGATGACACTACACTAACTGGTGCATCAAGGAGAACAGATTTGCATGGCTAAATCTTGGAAAGTCCATTCCTATTGATTCCTAGGGTTTACCAAAGTTGCATTGTCAACTTTCTTCAAATGAGCTCCAACTTGGTGATCAACCCCATTTCTATATGCCACTTGATCCTGTTAATCTTCATATCATTTGGAATCCATTTGCTTGCCCAAACCACCATCAAACACCTTCTGGCAGAAATTTAAAATGCATGTTTTGTCCATTTCCACTAATCTCCATGAGCTCAACTTTTTACCACAGCCTCATCTGCTCCTCCTCTACCTCCCGCATGCTTGGCTGCCCAAGGAGAAATGATTAAGGGGGGCAGAGACCCATTTTTCCTCTCTGGACAGCCACTTTCCCCTCCCTTTCTCATCTCTCTCTCACTCCTGGAAAGTTCCAGAGCATCCAAAGCCTCCATCCCTCTTGTTTATTCCTCCTGGAGACGCCAGACACAAGTGGACGCGCGGGTGCGCGCAAAAAGCCATGGGTGCCGGCCAAAGTCGCGCTCTGGAGCGCCTGGTAGGGCGTTCGACCGTTGATGCCGCAACCCCCGACCACCTCGAGTGTCCCCCTTGTGCCAGTCAAGGCGTCTCGACGTCCGCGACACGCTACCGTGTCAGGGGCCTTCTCTCCCCTCCTTTCTCTCACCCGACCGCGTGTGCCCGACGCTGCCCAGCTCGGCCAATGCATGGCCTCGCACGCGTGAGCACCAGAGCCCTGCCGCCTCTCCTCTCTCTCTCTCCCCAGCGACCTACTCTACCCCCATGAACGCCACAGACAACCCCTTGCCCTCTCTCCTGGCCGCCCGAGCCGTTGCCGCGGCCACCGTACGCCGCGTCCACGGTGAGCCACGAGTCGGCTACTTAAGGTCGTCCCAGGACCTCCTCTCCACTCCATTTGATCCCCTCTCTCCTAGAGCCCCTCTGGACAAACCCACACCCCTCCTCGTGCCCTCCATAGCCCTCCATGGCCGGAGAACCGCCGCCGGCCCCTGGCTAAATTCGGGCAATCCCGAGCCCCTCTTCTCTCCCTAGCCACTCCAGTACCCTCATGCCACCACCTCGGGGCCCTCCATCACCGTCGTTCATCCCCGGGAACGCTGCGCGCTCGTGGCCAAAGATGGCCGACGGCCTCCTCCGCGGTCGTCCAAGCCGTCGCCGCTACGGCCCTCGTCGGCGTGCGAAAAGCACCTAGGTGGATGCGGCGTGGCCTCCTGAGATCATCCATAGCCAGAGCGTCGCCAGAGGTGCCCCGTAGCACCGACGGTCGTCGTCGGGGCTCTCTGCTCCCTCGGCCAGGCGAGCGCGCAGGAGGAATACGAAGACGAAGGCCCTACAAGCGGGCCCCGCTCGTCAGTGGCCCAGCCACCGGGCCACGCTGGCAAGTGGAGGCGGGTTGCGCCTGGGCGCCTTCGAGGTCGCCCGGTCGTCCGCGTGGCTGAGCCGCTGGGCCGGCCCACTGCGTTGGGGTGCTAAACTGCGCCATGTGCACAGCTTAGGTATAACCCAAATATTCTTCTTTTTCTTTTCCAGTGAACTTGAAAAATCCATAAACTATTCAAATAGTGTCCAAATTTGATGAATCAAATTTCTATTAACTCATAAATCAAGTTCTACTTAATGGGCCACAGTGGACATATTTGTTGTTCTTGGTTTTCACTGGACCCTTTAAAAAGGTCATTTATCCACATAAGCCCACTTCAAAAATCCATATTATATTCATTTCAACTCCAAATCCAGTGAAACCAATTTCTAAATGTTACTCAAATCATGCCTGATTTAATGGGTACTTTAACTCATTTTAAAAAAAAGGCATTCTGTACACAACTTGCAGATCCACTAAATCTCTTGTTTTCATCATATTGAAATCTTCAAAAATCCTCACTGATCCAATTCCAGTAAAACCACTCTGGTTATTTTTCATATAACCAAAGGAGTCCTAGAAAAGTCAACTTCATATTTTTAGAGCACTTTTTTTTGCCTTGTTGTGTTGCTTATTATGATTGTTTCCGGCATTAGTTGATGAAGTAGACGGATTACTTGGAGAAGGACCAGAAGATTCCAAGACTCTGATGAACCAGGCAAGTAGGCCTTTGACCATGATGAACCCTTTTTATAGTAGCATTTCTTTCCCCTGAGTATTGAATGCATGATATCTCGAGTGGCAACCTTGCTAGGTTTGCCTTCGTTGCATACCACGTTGATACTTGCATTGTTCATGACTCTATCCTTGCTTAGAGTTGTGTTGGTGGGTTGTAGAAATATGCTATAGTTGTTGGCTGAGCAAAATGGGTCAGATTTATGCATGGTAAGGAACAAGTGTGGTTTGACTTACTTGCAATAGCCCCAGTGGGTGCCACTAATGCCTCTGGGAGATGATGATGAACTAGGTCACTACTTGGTGGAGAGGTAGTGTATCGAGGCTTGATGAAAGTGTTGTTTATAGAGACGGATTAGATTTAAGATTTGTTGACTGTCCCAACCCTTCATGCGCAACCACTCTACCCTTTACATGGGAAAGGGCATTATTGATTACCTAGGTCGATACTAGCATGGTGCCCACATTACTAGTGACGTGAGGTCACTCTCGGGACGGGGTCGTGCTTGGATAGGCGGCCATGACTGTTTTCACAGGGCACCGGGCACACCGTTGGTCCCTGCGTGTATGTGTGATAATGAAAAGGGCAGAGTCCCGAGATCTTGATGTTTATACACAAAGGTCGTGTACCAACGAGTGGACCCTATGTTTGTGTCGCCTAGGGAAAGATAGTGATCGGGTGCTTTCCCCGAGTACTTGAGGTACTGCGGGATCGTGGATGACACGAAAGCTCCCCGGATCTTGTGGGTAAAGTGTGCAACCTCTGCAGAGTGTCAACTATTCGAATAGCCGTGTCCACGGTCAAGGACGGTTGGGTGGTGCTGCTTAGACTACGTCCACATGTTTCTGACAAACAACATAGTTTGGTAATATTGTTGATATGATTCGTGAGGAAGTCACGATGAGCTTGAGCATGAGTTGTTCATAACTCTTTCTCGAGGTTGATGTCTGTTACTTCCTAATACTTGCTGTAGACGCATTCATGTCCTTGGTAAATGTTGATCATACTTGCATGAGAAAAACTAGCTTTCCGCAAAAATGCCAATTAAGAAGTAGAGCTTTGCATAATTCTTTTGTTATCACTCTTGGGTTGCTTGCGAGTACATTCAAAGTACTCATTGGCTTGCCACTGGTTATTTTATTGGCCAGGCATGGAAGACAAGATATATTGAATAGTTCTTTGGTGACGATCGTGCGAGCTAGGTCGCTTTCCCAGTCAGAATGCCTCTAGGGTTAAGGCAGATGGCATGGGTTCAAGTTATTGTTGAAGATTTCCGCTGTGATGATATACTCAAGACTTGACCATAATGGTCACAATTTGTGTAAAACGATATGTATGGATGTAAGACTCTTGTTATTCAACTTCTGTGTGTTCAGTCAGCATTGATCTCTAGGATCACTGTACACGTGCATTCGGTGGTCACGACTTATGAGTCGGGGTCCCCACAGAGCTGGTATCGGAGCCAAGTTGACTGTAGGAAGCCTTAGTTAGCATGGTCGTTAGTGAGGGTAAAACTATTTTCAAAGCTATTACTAATTTTCAAAACTATCTATATTTTTCTTCCCATCTTAGTTTTTGGAAAACTAAGGTAAAATTTCCTTATTGATCTCTTCCCCCTTCAAAACTTTTGGTCGCTAGAACCCTTATGCCCCTAACCACTGGATTCCTTGAAATCCTCGTGGATAGTCTAGAAGGAGGATGCCTTGTCAGACATTCACCCACATCTTCTGAACACAAGATTGGCGACACCACAACAAGACGATACCAACAGAAGATACATCCTCGAGGAATGAGGACATGAAGACCAAGAAGATGGTGACACTGCCCCAAGATGATGCGACCTTAGCCTATGATGATCAGGGCATAGGAAATGCAAGATCATAATATACATCGCTAATGGAGCAACCATGTCCTTATCGTTGTTGCATTGGCAACCACCGGTGGATGAGAACCTAGCCATTTGGTCCGCCTCACTATAGTGAGCAAGAAAACGGTTCTCTTCATCCCCCGCTCTCGGTGAAGATATTGTCAACAATGTGTCCGACAGATTGGACTTCTATTATGCCTTGTTACTGTCATTGCATAAAGGATTGACACCTGGAACCGCCGACAGCTTAAAAAGGCAAAAGTGATCGTCATGATTAAGAAGACAAGAGAAGACCAAGTCAATGCCAACCACGAGGAGCCACCTTCACCCATCACCTTATCAGGCGAGAAGTTGTTGAAGATTTTTCAGGTTCAACCCACATCATTTCATTAAACAAGAGACGTAACAACACCTAAGGAAAACTCAGGAGACTGCACGAGGCACAAGGCATGACTACTGAGTCCGAGAACCCCTAGGGTAGGATGAGTCGTGTACCCCCTATGCGCAGTCGAGTCCGTATGATGGTTCGAATAGAACCATGATTGTGTGTTGCTTGTTTTTATTTGTTTGTGTTATGATATCAGTCGCCCTCTTTGCCCTAGGCAACAAGTGCGTGACTATATCACCTTCCTTATCTTAATGCTTGTGTTTGGCCCTTTCAGCACTTGTTTTTTGCACTTGCACTATAGAACCCCCTTTAGGCATCCCCTCGTCTATGCTACTTTTCCCTCTCATCTCTCTCTCCTCAGATGAAGGCCGGCAAGATAAGGTACACCAAGGATTCTACTTCGACAACCAACTAGCGCAGAAGACTTTTGCTACAGCCTCCTCGACCAAGTGCAACCCCGTAGAGATATGTTTAATCCTCAAGATTAGAAGCCCATCCCTAGACCCTCCGAGACTTTGCAACGTACCCCATCTCGAGTCCTTAACCATGTGCTTAACCCACGGAATTGCAAGAGCACCAGTTAAGCCTTCGTAACCTTGCACGACACTTGGTGCATTATGGAACTGGTGGACATAGTGAACGAGCACATTATCATCCTAAGATATCATCAAAAATGGCGATGCCATAGGGAAGACCAATTTGAGGATATAGGAATAAAGGACAAATGATTTGATGAGTTTATATCAGTGATCTCGAGGAATTATCCGAGACCCTTTGGGGGATTATAAGGCTTTCATGTTGGTAGATGAACTTGGTGGGACCGTGTTAATAGAGTAGCATAGCTTTGATCACACTGGAGTAAATTGGATTTAGTAAGACAATTATGATCACAAGCTGAGATTCCTGGAGGAATAAGAATTCGACTTGGTCAGATGATATCACTAGGAGATTGTTGACATTACGATAATGACTTGGAGAAACATGTAGGAATTCTTGTTGGACATGAGATTTGGATTAAATAGGTGATCCTAGTTAAGTATATATGTTGAGTAAGTCTACATGGTTTGGAGTAAATTGGATTTAGAATGATGATCTCGATCATGATACCATGTTTCTTGGTGGGCGATGAGCTAGGAGATTAGATTAATTGTCGGGGTTTATTTAGGGATCTATAGGAGCTTGACCTTGGAGTTTACTTGATCGAGATGATGGGAATTGGTGGATTGACTATAGTAAGGATAGCCTTTCAAGGATTTGGGGATTATAGGGACTTTAGAGGATCATGTGGGACTCCATAGATATTGGATTTGTAGAATTAATGTATTACGTAGTGATTGATGGGAGTTAATGGGCTGTGGAGTTGACTCATAGGAAGGAAACAAGATTTTGGAGTGGCATACGACGTGTTTCCTTAGGATAGAGATGCACTATCTTGGACATTGTAAGGATAGGCTAAACACTTGGATTGTCATGATTAATTCAAGCTTGGAAGCGTGTATATTCTGCCCATGGAGTTTTGCATAGATATGAGTTGGGGATGGTTGACATGTATGATTCTGTTAGACCTCCTCGCGGAAGCCATGAGGATATAGGACAATTGGAACCTTAGAAAATGTGCTCAAGGATAAGATGACAGACGTTCACTCGCACCCTAGAATCCTTGAAACCCTTAAGCCCTACCTAGCCACAACATGGTCAGATCATGACCACATGCTTTGGCCCTAGGTCAGGAAGACCTTGGCCAAGACTCAACTGTGACCACCATCAATGCCCCATCCCACTTTATGTACCCCATGGACAAGTCTTCATGGAGTACTTGGACAAGTTAGTTTCATCTTTAATTGGAGACATACATGTCTACCCGAAAAGGGAAGAAGAGCCGTTCAGCTAAGAACATCTGAAGATTGCCATGTCAAGAAAGAAGAACTATACCAACCACCATCGTTAAGAAGTGAACTTCCGTGTCGAAGACCAGATTTATCTTCGAGCCACCCCTCTCAAAGGAACCAAGCATTTCCATGCCAAAGGGAAACTCACACCAAGATTTATCGGCCTTCCCCAAGATCACTGCAAGATGAAGAATAGGTGGCTACCAGCTAGAGTTACCACCTGAGTCACCCACTATGCACAACATTTTTCCACACGACACAACTCCGGAAGTGTTTCCTACTTCCTAACTAGCCCGGTCTCTGCAAGGACACCGATCACCGAGCCACCGCCCCCCGGCCCGGTCTGACCTACCGCGAGCTACTCATTAGTAACCTGGACCAAGAAGAACATCATATACAAAGCCACGGCATCAAGTACTTCAAGTTCAATGGAGCACCACACGGAAGTAGAAGCAACATGAGGATGTGAAGACTACCCCAGATCCAAGTTTCGGCATCCCTTTCCGCGCCTAGTCTGGGAATATCGAGGACGAGATTCTTGTAAGGGGGGTAGGTCTGTCACACCCTGATTTTCATGCCACAATACTTAAGCTAATAAATCATGATAAAATGTGGTTTGACAAAAACTTTTGAGTGTTTTGAACTTTGCTGGATTGTATTTCTGTTTGTTGTTTGCAAGTGCTCTAAAAATCAAATATATCCTCCAACTCTTATACTTTCTCTCCTTGATCCAAAATTTTGCCCCAATGATCATGCCATGTGTATAGTACAGTATAGGATTTTCTTACAAAAATAATTTGGCAAAAAAAAGTATTTTCTAAATTAGGTTTTCCCAAAACCCCTAAGTTGAGGTTTGCACTACAAGTACTTGATTTGGGGTATGAAAAATCTTTCAAAGAGTATGTGTGTCTCCTATTAGGTATAGGACTCCCAAAAACCACAAAATTATAATTTTAAAAGTTATTTTCCTATTTTATTTAAAGGCTTTTTCTTTAGGCCAGAAATGGTCTTTAATAGGTTAAAATTATTTTAATGCTTTAAAAATATTTTGGAAAAACCTAGGGAAACTCAGTGGACATATATTGTCCATGTATAAGAGTTTCAACACATGATCATGTTCAAAATATTGGTCAAATACCTCAAAAACCCTTTTTGGGTATTTCAAGCTTTTGAAATATTTAAAAAGGAAATATACTCTAAAAATTCCAAGAAAATTCTAGCATGTCACATATGACATGTTTGATGATATTGCCAAGTATCATGTCATGGAGAATAGTATAACCCCATGAAACCCTCTCAAAACCATTTCTGCCTTTTCAAGTTTGAACGACTTTACATTAGCAAACTTGTCCAAATGCGCTCAAACTTGGTCGACATGCTAAAATGGTCTAATAAATCATCTAGACCAAGTGGCACAAGTTGGAGAACAAGTTAACTTGATCAAAGTGCCCCAAAACCCTTCCTGTCCAGAACCAAATTTGAACAACTCTACAATAGCAACTTTCTCCTTTTGATCTCAACTTTTGTCGACATGTTCAGAACCTCAAATGATGAGACTACACAAAATGGTGCATAAAGGAGAATAGATTTGCATGGCTAAATCTTGGACAGTCCATTTCTGTTGATTCCTAGGGTTTACCAAAGTTGCATTGTCCACTTTCTTCAAATTAGCTCCAACTTGGTGATCAACCCCATTTCTATATGCCACTTGATCCTGTTAATCTTCATATCATTTGGAATCCATTTGCTTTCCCAAACCATCATCAAACACCTTCTGGCAGAAATTTAAAATGCATGTTTTGTCCATTTCCACTAATCTCCATGAGCTCAACTTTTTCCCACAGCCTCATCTGCTCCGCCTCTACCTCCCGCATGCTTGGATGCCCAAGGAGCAATGATTAAGGGGGGTAGAGACCCATTTTTCCTCTCTGGACAGCCACTTTCCCCTCCCTTTCTCATCTCTCTCTCACTCCTGGCAAGATCCAGAGCATCCAAAGCCTCCATCCCTCTTGTTTATGTTGGGGAACGTTGCAGAAAACAAAAATTTTCCTACTCGTTTCACCAAGGTCATCTAGGAGTTCATCTAGCAACGAGTGATTAGATGCATCTACATACCTTTGTAGATCGCGCATGGAAGCGTTCAAAAGAACGGTGATGATGTAGTCGTACTCGACGTGATCCAAATCACCGATGACCAGCGCCGAACGGACGGCACCTCCGCGTTCAACACACGTACGGGACGGGAGACGTCTCCTCCTTCTTGATCCAGCAAGGGGGAAGGAGAGGTTGATGAAGATCCAGCAGCACGACGGCGTGGTGGTGGATGCAGGGCGTCACAGCAGCAGGGCTTCGCCGAGACTACGAGGGAGAGACGTAACGGGGGGAGATGGAGGCGCCAGGGGCTGGTGTATCAAGTCCCTCCTCTCCCCCACTATATATAGGGGTGCCAGGGGGGCGCCGGCCCTAGTAGATGGCATCTACTAGGGGGGGCGGAGGCCAAGGGGAGGTTTCCCTCCCCCCCAAGGCACCTAGGGGTGCCTTCCACCACTAGGACTCTTCCTAGGGGAAAACCCTAGGCGCATGGGCCTATAGGGGCTGGTGCCCTTGGCCCATCTAGGCCAAGGCGCACCCCCTACAGCCCATGTGGCCCCCCGGGACAGGTGGCCCCACTCGGTGGACCCCCGGGACCCTTCCGGTGGTCCCGGTACAATACCGATAACCCCGAAACTTGTCCCGATGCCCGAAATAGCACTTCCTATATATAATTCTTTACCTCCGGACCATTCCGGAACTCCTCGTGACGTCCGGGATCTCATCCGGGACTCCGAACAACATTCGGGTTTCTGCATATACATATCTTCATAACCCTAGCGTCACCGAACCTTAAGTGTGTAGACCCTACGGGTTCGGGAGACAAGCAGACATGACCGAGACGACTCTCCGGTCAATAACCAACAGCGGGATCTGGATACCCATGTTGGCTCCCACATGCTCCACGATGATCTCATCGGATGAACCACGATGTCGAGGATTTAATCAATCCCGTATGCTATTCCCTTTGTCTATCGATATGTTACTTGCCCGAGATTCGATCGTCGGTATCCCAATACCTCGTTCAATCTCGTTACCGGCAAGTCACTTTACTCGTACCGTAATGCATGATCCCGTGACCAGACACTTGGTCACTCTGAGCTCATTATGATGATGCATTACCGAGTGGGCCCAGTGATACCTCTCCGTCATACGGAGTGACAAATCCCAGTCTTGATCCATGTCACCCAACAGACACTTTCGGAGATACCCGTAGTCTACCTTTATAGTCACCCAGTTACGTTGTGACGTTTGGCATACCCAAAGCACTCCTACGGTATCCGGGAGTTACACGATCTCATGGTCTAAGGAAAAGGTACTTGACATTGGAAAACTCTAGCAAACGAACTATACGATCTTGTGCTATGTTTAGGATTGGGTCTTGTCCATCACATCATTCTCCCAATGATGTGATCTCATTATCAATGACATCCAGTGTCCATAGTCAGGAAACCATGACTATCTGTTGATCAACGAGCTAGTCAACTAGAGGCTCACTAGGGACATGTTGGTGTCTGTTATTCACACATGTATTACGATTTCCGGATAACACAATTATAGCATGAATAAAGACAATTATCATGAACAAGGAAATATAATAATAATGCTTTTATTATTGCCTCTAGGGCATATTTCCAACAGTCTCCCACTTGCACTAGAGTCAATAATCTAGTTACATTGTGATGAATCGAACACCCATGGAATTCTGGTGTTGATCATGTTTTGCTCTAGGGAGAGGTTTAGTCAACGGATCTGCTACATTCAGGTCCGTATGTACTTTACAAATCTCTATGTCTCCATCTTGAACATTTTCACGAATGGAGTTGAAGCGACGCTTGATGTGCCTTGTCTTCTTGTGAAACCTGGGCTCCTTGGCAAGTGCAATAGCTCCAGTGTTGTCACAGAAGAGCTTGATCGGCCCCGACGCATTGGGTATGACTCCTAGGTCGGTGATGAACTCCTTCACCCATATTGCTTCATGTGCTGCCTCCGAGGCTGCCATGTACTCCGCTTCACATGTAGATCCCGCCACGACGCTTTGCTTGCAACTGCACCAGCTTACTGCCCCACCATTCAAAATATACACGTATCCGGTTTGTGACTTAGAGTCATCCAGATCTGTGTCGAAGCTAGCGTCGACGTAACCCTTTACGACGAGCTCTTCGTCACCTCCATAAATGAGAAACATTTCCTTAGTCCTTTTCAGGTACTTTAGGATATTCTTGACCGCTGTCCAGTGTTCCTTGCCGGGATTACTTTGGTACCTTCCTACCAAACTTACGGCAAGGTTAACATCAGGTCTGGTACACAGCATGGCATACATAATAGAACCTATGGCTGAGGCATAGGGGATGATGCTCATCTCTTCTATATCTTCTGCCGTGGTCAGACATTGAGCTGAGCTCAATTTCATACCTTGTAACACAGGTAAGAACCCCTTCTTGGATTGATCCATATTGAACTTCTTCAATATCTTATCAAGGTATGTGCTTTGTGAAAGACCTATGAGGCATCTCGATCTATCTCTATAGATTTTGATGCCTAATATATAAGCAGCTTCTCCAAGGTCCTTCATTGAAAAACTTTTATTCAAGTAGGCCTTGATGTTGTCCAAGAGTTCTATATCATTTCCCATCAAAAGTATGTCATCTACATATAATATGAGAAATGCTACAGAGCTCCCACTCACTTGCTTGTAAACGCAGGCTTCTCCATAAGTCTGTGTAAACCCAAACGCTTTGATCATCTTATCAAAGCGAATGTTCCAACTCCGAGATGCTTGCACCAGCCCATAAATCGAGCGTTGGAGCTTGCACACTTTGTCAGCATTCTTAGGATCGACAAAACCTTCTGGCTGCATCATATACAATTCTTCCTTAAGGAAACCATTAAGGAATGCCGTTTTGACGTCCATTTGCCATATTTTGTAATCATAGAATGTGGCAATTGCTAACATGATTCGGACGGACTTCAGCTTCGCTACCGGTGAGAAAGTCTCATCGTAGTCAACCCCTTGAACTTGTCAATAACCCTTAGCGACAAGCCGAGCTTTATAGATGGTCACATTACCATCCGCGTCTGTCTTCTTCTTAAAGATCCATTTATTTTCTATGGCTCGCCGCTCAATGGGCAAGTCAGTCAAAGTCCATACTTTGTTTTCATACATGGATCCTATCTCGGATTTCATGGCTTCTAGCCATTTGTCGGAATCCGGGCCCGCCATCGCTTCTTCATAGTTCGAAGGTTCACCGTTGTCTAACAGCATGATTTCCAAGACAGGGTTGCCGTACCACTCTGGTGCGGAACGTGTTCTTGTGGACCTTCGAATTTCAGTAGGGGCTTGATCAGAAGTATCTTGATCACTGTCATTAACTTCCTCTCTAGTCGGTGCAGGCACCTCAGGAACATTTTCTTGAGTTGCGCCATTTTCCGGTTCAAGAGGTAATACTTCATCAAGCTCTACTTTCCTCCCACTTACTTCTTTCGAGAGAAACTCTTTCTCCAGAAAGGACCCATTCTTGGCAACAAAGATCTTGCCTTCGGATCTGAGGTAGAAGGTGTACCCAATAGTTTCTTTTGGGTATCCTATGAAGACGCATTTTTCCGACTTGGGTTCGAGCTTTTCAGGTTGAAGTTTCTTGACATAAGCATCGCATCCCCAAACTTTTAGAAACGACAGCTTAGGTTTCTTCCCAAACCATAATTCATACGGTGTCGTCTCAACGGATTTCGACGGAGCCCTATTTAAAGTGAATGCGGCAGTCTCTAAAGCATAGCCCCAAAAAGAAAGCGGTAAATCGGTAAGAGACATCATAGATCGCACCATATCTAACAGAGTGCGATTACGACGTTCGGACACACCATTACGCTGAGGTGTTCCAGGCGGCGTGAGTTGTGAAACTATTCCACATTTTCTTAAGTGTGCCCCAAACTCGTGACTCAAGTATTCTCCTCCACGATCTGATCGTAGAAACTTGATTTTCCTGTCATGTTGATTTTCAACCTCACTCTGAAATTCCTTGAACTTTTCAAAGGTTTCAGACTTGTGTTTCATTAAGTAGATATACCCATACCTACTTAAATCATCAGTGAGGGTGAGAACATAACGATAGCCACCACGAGCCTCAACACTCATTGGACCGCACACATCAGTATGTATGATTTCCAATAAGTCGGTTGCTCGCTCCATTGTTCCTGAGAACGGAGTCTTGGTCATTTTACCCATAAGGCATGGTTCGCATGTGTCAAATGATTCATAATCAAGAGACTCTAAAAGTCCATCAGCATGGAGCTTCTTCATGCGTTTGACACCTATGTGACCAAGGCGGCAGTGCCACAGGTATGTGGGACTATCATTATCAACCTTACTTCTTTTGGTACTCACATTATGAACATGTGTAGCATCACGTTCGAGATTCATAAAGAATAAACCATTCACCATAGGAGCATGACCATAAAACATATCTCTCATAAAAATGGAACAACCATTATTCTCAGATTTAAAAGAGTAGCCATCTCGAATTAAACGAGATCCTGATACAATGTTCATGCTCAAAGCTGGCACTAAATAACAATTATTAAGGTTTAAAACTAATCCCAAAGGGAGATGCAGAGGTAGCGTGCCGACGGCGATCACATTGACCTTGGAACCATTCCCGACGCGCATCGTCACCTCGTCCTTTGCCAGTTTCCGCTTATTCCGCAGCCCCTGCTTTGAGTTACAAATGTGAGCAACTGCACCGGTATCAAATACCCAGGAGCCACTACGGGCACTAGTAAGGTACACATCAATTACATGTATATCACATATACCTTTTGTTTTGCCGGCCTTCTTATCCGCTAAGTACTTAGGGCAGTTCCGCTTCCAGTGACCGCTTCCCTTGCAATAAAAGCACTCAGTCTCGGGCTTGGGTCCATTCTTTGGCTTCTTCCTGGCAGCTTGCTTGCCGGGCGCGGCAACCTCCTTGCCGTCCTTCTTGAAGTTCTTTTTACCCTTGCCTTTCTTGAACTTAGTGGTTTTATTGACCATCAACACTTGATGTTCCTTCCTGACTTCTACCTCTGCTGATTTCAGCATAGCAAATACTTCAGGAATGGTCTTTTCCATCCCCTGCATATTGAAGTTCATCACAAAGCTCTTGTAGCTTGGTGGAAGCGACTGGAGGATTCTGTCAATGACCGCATCATCCGGGAGATTAACTCCCAGCTGAGTCAAGCGGTTATGCAACCCAGACATAGTGAGTATGTGCTCACTGACAGAACTGTTTTCCTCCATCTTACAGCTGAAGAATTTGTCGGAGACTTCATATCTCTCGACCCGGGCATGAGCTTGGAAAACCATTTTCAGCTCTTCGAACATCTCATATGCTCCATGTCTCTCAAAACGTTTTTGGAGCCCCGGCTCTAGGCTGTAAAGCATGCCGCACTGAACGAGGGAGTAGTCATCGAAACGTGCCTGCCAAGCGTTCATAACATCTTGTTCTGCAGGGAGAACGGGTGCGTCACCAAGCGGTGCTTGTAGGACATAATCTTTCTTGGCAGCTATGAGGATGATCCTCAGGTTCCGGACCCAGTCCGTATAGTTGCTGCCATCGTCTTTCAGCTTAGTTTTCTCTAGGAACGCGTTGAAGTTGAGGACTACGTTGCCCATTTGATCTACAAGACATATTGTAAAATATTTAGACTAAGTTCATGATAATTAAGTTCAACTAATCAAATTATTAGTGAACTCCCACTTAGATTAGACATCCCTCTATCATCTAAGTATTACATGATCCGAGTTAAACTAGACCGTGTCCGATCATCACGTGAGACGGACTAGTCAACATCGGTGAACATCTTCATGTTGATCGTATCTTCTATACGACTCATGCTCGACCTTTCGGTCTTCTGTGTTCCGAGGCCATGTCTGTACATGCTAGGCTCGTCAAGTCAACCTAAGTGTTTGCATGTGTAAATCTGTCTTACACCCGTTGTATGTGAACGTCTGAATAAAACACCCGATCATCACGTGGTGTTTTGAAACAGCGAACTGTCGCAACGGTGAACAGTTAGGGGGAACACTTCTTGAATTTATTGTGAGGGATCATCTTATTTACTACCGTCGTTCTAAGTAAACAAGATGCAAAACATGATAAACATCACATGCAATCAAATAATAAACGTGACATGATATGGCCAATATCACATAGCTCCTTTGATCTCCATCTTGGGGCTCCATGATCATCTTGTCACCGGCTTGACACCATGATCTCCATCATCATGATCTCCATCATCGTGTCTCCATGAAGTTGCTCGCCAACTATTACTTCTACTACTATGGCTAACGCGTTTAGCAATAAAGTAAAGTAATTTACATGGCGTTTCCTGATGACACGCAGGTCATATAAAAGAATAAAGACAACTCCTATGGCTCCTGCCGGTTGTCATACTCATCGACATGCAAGTCGTGAATCCTATTACAATAGCATGAACATCACATATAGATCATTCATCATTCATCACAACTTTGGCCATATCATATCACAAACCACTTGCTGCAAAAACAAGTTAGACGTCCTCTAATTGTTGTTGCAAGTTTTACGTGGCTGAATTAGGGTTCTAGCAAGAACGTTTTCTTACCTACGTTAAAGCCACAACGTGATTTGTCAACTTCTATTTACCCTTCATAAGGACCCTGTTCATCGATTCCGCTCCAACTAAAGTAGGAGAGACAGACACCCGCCAGCCACCTTATGCATCTAGTGCATGTTAGTCGGTGGAACCGGTCTCACATAAGCGTACGTGTAAGGTTGGTCCGGGCCGCTTCATCCCACAATACCGCTGAAGCAAGAAAGGACTAGTAACGGCAAGAGAGTTGACAAATCTACGCCCACAACAAATTGTGTTCTACTCGCGCAAGAAGAACTACGCATAGACCTAGCTCATGATGCCACTGTTGGGGAACGTTGCAGAAAACAAAAATTTTCCTACTCGTTTCACCAAGATCATCTAGGAGTTCATCTAGCAACGAGTGATTAGATGCATCTACATACCTTTGTAGATCGCGCACGGAAGCGTTCAAAAGAACGGTGATGATGTAGTCGTACTCGACGTGATCCAAATCACCGATGACCAGCGCCGAACGGACGGCACCTCCGCGTTCAACACACGTACGGGACGGGAGACATCTCCTCCTTCTTGATCCAGCAAGGGGGAAGGAGAGGTTGATGAAGATCCAGCAGCACGACGGCGTGGTGGTGGATGCAGGGCGTCACAGCAGCAGGGCTTCGCCGAGACTACGAGGGAGAGACGTAACGGGGGGAGATGGAGGCGCCAGGGGCTGGTGTATCAAGTCCCTCCTCTCCCCCACTATATATAGGGGTGCCAGGGGGGGCGCCGGCCCTAGTAGATGGCATCTACTAGGGGGGCGGCGGCCAAGGGGAGGTTTCCCTCCCCCCCAAGGCACCTAGGGGTGCCTTCCACCACTAGGACTCTTCCTAGGGGAAAACCCTAGGCGCATGGGCCTATAGGGGCTGGTGCCCTTGGCCCATCTAGGCCAAGGCGCACCCCCTACAGCCCATGTGGCCCCCCGGGACAGGTGGCCCCACTCGGTGGACCCCCGGGACCCTTCCGGTGGTCCCGGTACAATACCGATAACCCCGAAACTTGTCCCGATGCCCGAAATAGCACTTCCTATATATAATTCTTTACCTCCGGACCATTCCGGAACTCCTCGTGACGTCCGGGATCTCATCCGGGACTCCGAACAACATTCGGGTTTCTGCATATACATATCTTCATAACCCTAGCGTCACCGAACCTTAAGTGTGTAGACCCTACGGGTTCGGGAGACAAGCAGACATGACCGAGACGACTCTCCGGTCAATAACCAACAGCGGGATCTGGATACCCATGTTGGCTCCCACATGCTCCACGATGATCTCATCGGATGAACCACGATGTCGAGGATTTAATCAATCCCGTATGCTATTCCCTTTGTCTATCGATATGTTACTTGCCCGAGATTCGATCGTCGGTATCCCAATACCTCGTTCAATCTCGTTACCGGCAAGTCACTTTACTCGTACCGTAATGCATGATCCCGTGACCAGACACTTGGTCACTCTGAGCTCATTATGATGATGCATTACCGAGTGGGCCCAGTGATACCTCTGCGTCATACGGAGTGACAAATCCCAGTCTTGATCCATGTCACCCAACAGACACTTTCGGAGATACCCGTAGTCTACCTTTATAGTCACCCAGTTACGTTGTGACGTTTGGCATACCCAAAGCACTCCTACGGTATCCGGGAGTTACACGATCTCATGGTCTAAGGAAAAGATACTTGACATTGGAAAACTCTAGCAAACGAACTATACGATCTTGTGCTATGTTTAGGATTGGGTCTTGTCCATCACATCATTCTCCCAATGATGTGATCTCGTTATCAATGACATCCAGTGTCCATAGTCAGGAAACCATGACTATCTGTTGATCAACGAGCTAGTCAACTGGAGGCTCACTAGGGACATGTTGGTGTCTGTTATTCACACATGTATTACGATTTCCAGATAACGCAATTATAACATGAATAAAGACAATTATCATGAACAAGGAAATATAATAATAATGCTTTTATTATTGCCTCTAGGGCATATTTCCAACAGTTTATTCCTCCTGCAGACGCCAGACACAAGTGGACGCGCGGGGGCGCGCAAAAAGCCGCGGGTGCCGGCCAAAGTCGCGCTCTGGAGCGCCTGGTAGGGCGTTCGACTGCTGACGCCGCAACCCCCGACCACCTCGAGTGTCCCCCTTGCGCCAGTCGAGGCGCCTCGACGTCCACGACACGCTACCGTGTCAGGGGCCTTCTCTCCCCTCCTCTCTCTCACCCGGCCGCGCGTGCCCGACGCCGCCCTGCTCGGCCAATGCATGGCCTCGCACGCGCGAGCACCAGAGCCTTTGTGATGCCCGGATACTTAAGCTAGTGTGATCCCCTGCTAATGATGTCATGTCATCATATTACTGTTGCTAATTCTCGCTTGATCCAAATCTTAGTTCAAACTCAGATTCAAATTAAAGGTCCAAATTCAAAATTTTCGAGCATGCAAAATAAAAAGTTCAAAGTGTGGAAAATAATCCCTGGATATTTTTCATGTTGGAACCAACCTCTTTTGGTTTCCCAAAGTGCCCTGGAATTTTATTTATTGATCCAACAACTTTTAAAATTGGCCTTTCCATTTTATAAAAATGGTTAGACAACTCCTTATGGCCTCAAACATTTTGTGACTTCTAGAAACAAGTTGCTTGAATTATGTGACAAGTGTCGTTTCTAACAAAGCTCATTTAGTTTTACCTTTTAAGAAAAGAACAATAGCTAAAGTTGAAAACAGAAAATAGAAAACAAAAATAAAATAAAAAGGAACCCCCCCGGGCCACTTGGCCCAGTCGGCCGAAGCAACTCCTCCCACCAGGCCGGCCCACTGCGCCCCCGTTCCCCCCTCCTCTGTTCACAGAGGAGGCGTGGACAACACCGATGGCCGCCACGGCACCGGCCATCACCATGGCGACCATCTGGCGACTAGCCCGGCGACCTCGGCGCCTATAAGACCTACCCCGTTGCCTCCCTCGCGCCACCAAACCATAATCCCTTTTCCCTCGCGCCCCCTCTACCTCGGCCATTCGCACCCGACACCGCTGCTGGCACTGCGTCGTCGTCGTTGCCGCGCATCGGTGCCTCCCCAAGCTTCACTTTGACGTCCATGAGGTCCACGGTGGCTGTCTTTGTCCGTCCCGAGGACCAGATCGAGCCGGGACGCCCTCGAACCGTCACCATCAACTGTATTCTCCGCCACGGTCATCACCGCCTCTCCGCTCGATTCGCCGCCTACGAGCCTCCCCCGAGCCAGCTGCCCTCCCCTACAGATTCCCCGTGAGCTCCTCCTCCGAATCTCCCTCATCCCGGTCTCGATCCATCACCGTAGTCTCCTGTACGAACCGGCGGCCGCCATGGCCGAAGCTCAGTATACGCGTACGCGCCCCTGCTTGGCTCTGCGCTCGTGCTGCTCCCGTGTGCTTCTTCTGTGGGCCGCGCCCCGCGCCCGCCCGCGGCCACTGATGCTGCTCCTACTGCTGTGCGACTGCTGCCCTATGCCTCGCCCGCGCATGTGCCCGCCGCGGCCTAGTAGCGCCCGGCCGCGCTGCTGCCGCTGCTGCCGGTTACTGCTTCTACTGAAGCGCTGCCGCTGCTGCCCGTAACTCCTGATGCTGCTTGCTGCCCGCTAGTCGCTGATGCTATGCTGCGCGGCCGCGTTGAGCTGTTGTCGCTGCTGCTCAACCACGTTGAGCTCACGCGAGGCCATGGGAAACACAACCCGATGGCTGGCTATGTCCCTGCTATGTATGGCCGGCCCTTTGTAATTAGCGTATGTGTGTGTTCTGTGTGTGTGAGGCCGGCCCCATGTTCAATTAGTTTAGGGTTAATTACTAGTTAGTTAGCTACTAACCTATGGCAGGTGGACCCCCTCCTCTAAATATCCACTTAAAAAGAAAATGCTAAAATATGTGTGAATGACACCTGGGTCCCACTCGTCCCATTGACCAGTCAAACTGCTGACTGGGATAACCCAGTCGATGACATGCGGGTCCCCTGGGCCCTTTGACTAGTCAACGGTCTTAGTTGACTGCTGACTAGGCAGTCAACTGGACCCCACCTGTCAGCCACTAAAGCAACTTCCATGTACACTTCTTTGTGTACACTTAGCAATTACGTATTAATTTATTTTTGAACTAAAATAATTCCAGAAAATTAGAAAATCATTTAAAAATTAATAGAAATTAAACCGTATCTCGGATGAAAAGTTTTCTACAGGGAAGTTGCTCAGAATTTTGAGATGAATCCGGATACGCTGTCCTTTCTCCTGCCACACATCTCTAGCATAGCGAACCTGCAAACTTTTCCCTCCGGTTCATCTGTCTGACAGACGTCCGGAACCGGGAAAATTTTCCGGATGTTTTTCCCTTCGCCAGTATCGCCTAACGGTACGTTAGATGACTTCTAGCACCGCTTATTGTCTTGTTGTGCATATGTTTGTGTGTATTTACTGTTTCTTCCCCCTCTTCTCTTCGGTAGACCGCGAGGCCGATGTTGCCGCTGTGATCGTCTATGTCGACGACGACCCTCCTTCTTGTCTGAGCAACCAGGCAAGCCCCCCCTTTGATCATCCCGATATCGCCCATTCTATACTCTTATGCTTGCATTAGATTTTGCTACTGTTATTGTTTGCTGCTATTCTGATGCATAGCCTGCTTTTGTACCTGCTTTTGTTACCCACCTGCTTATCCTAAACTGCTTAGTATAGGTTGGTTAGTGATCCATCAATGACCCCCACCTTGTCCTTGTTGCCCCTGCTTCATCATCGACGACTTGATCAGCGTTCTGTAGTGTAGCTATTCGGTCGTGGTCATCGAGGGTGATTTCGTCTTTCACCATTCGTGATACGGCTCTGTCGTTCAACACCTCAAGTGTGAACCTCGAGGGTGGTCCCTCTTACGTTCACCTTGATGATTACATTGAGTGGAATCCTCCGTGGGTGATTCCTCGGGTTTTCCCCTTGATGTTTGGACACACGGTTACCTTGACTTTACTTGAGACCTTGGTGAAAGTCGGGCGGGCCCGGAGAGCACCCGCAAGATGGTTATGTGGCACGGCCGGGCATTCTAGGCCCTTGTCATAAGTCCACGAGACGGGGCGACGGTGTCACTTTCGATCGTGAGTCTCTGCTCATCTCCGCAAGCTAATAATACACTATGGTTTGGGTATTTGTTCTGAGTTGGCCGCTGGCCTTTACGCACTAACCACCATGCGAGAATATATATGGGCCTCGACGTCGCAGTATCAGCCGAAGCTTTGTCAGACGTCCAGTTCAGCAGTGCGGCACGGTCGGATCATGCTGGCCATCCGAGGCGGTGCTGGTATTCACCCTGCGCGCAATGACCCGGAGTGCTGCGTGCGATGGGCCCAAGACCCCGGAGCGCTTAGGATGTAGACCGGCGGGGACCTCTCTGCTGAGCCTAGGTAGGACTGCGACGTGTTGATCTTTCGAGGCCGGACATTGACCCCAGAAAGGTGTGTCCGGCCAGAGTGATCGAGCGTGTTGGGTAACGTGGTGCACCCTTGCAGGGAAGACATATATTCGAATACCGTGTCCACGGTAATGGACGTTCGACTTTATCCTGATCTTATACAACTAGAAATGGATACTTGATATGTGATGGATATGTGGCTCCGAGATTGCTTTCTCGCAGGGAGTTGAGGAAGGATCTCTGGGCAATAATATGACAAAATGCTTGTTAATTAAGCTGCTATTCTTTACTCTTCTACATGCTGCAAGATGGTTGGAGCTGCTTGAAGATGCTAGTCTTCGATAGGCTAGGCCTTCCCCCTCTATTCTGGCATTCTGCAGTTCAGTCCACAGATACAACCCTTTCATTTGATACCAATGCATACATAGTATAGAGCTGATGCTTGCGAGTACTTTGGATGAGTACTCACGGTTGCTTTGCTACCCCTTTTCCCCCTTCTTTCTTCTTTTTGGTTGATGCAACCAGATGGTGGATCCTTGGAGCCAGATGCCACCGCCGATGGATGCTACTACATGAAGACCGCCGACGACCAGGAGTAGTTAGGAGGTCCCAGGCAGGAGGCCTTGCCTCTTCGATCATGTTGCTTTTCTGCTAGCCTTCTTAAGGCAGTCTTGTTTAACTTATGTCTGTACTCAGATATTGCTGCTTCCGCTGACTCTTGTGTATCGAGCTTGTATTCGAGCCCTCGAGGCCCCTGGCTTGTAATATAAAGCTTGTATTATTTTGATTTATGTCTAGAGTTGTGTTGTGATATCTTCCCGTGAGTCCCTGATCTTGATCGTACACATTTGCGTGTGAATCGGGGGCGTCACAAGTTGGTATCAGTGCCGACTGCCTGTAGGATCCCCCTTTCCAACTCCTTGGCCGAACTTGAGTCTAGTCTTTGAAAAAACTGTTTTACTAACATGGCTGTGTGGCTTACGGGCCCACGTCGCCATTGGGTGGCATTAGGATCTTTTACTCCTTGACCTTTACTCTGGGAATCTAATCACTTTTCTATTCGGGTTAAATGGTTTTGTTAACTTTAACTCTAGGTTCTCGTAAATACTTTCTCTCGGAGAGCCCCTCACTACAGATGATTGCTTGGTGCACCAGAAGATTCTGAAGATACTCTCCGATGTCTTACCGAGACCCTTCTGCCCTTCGCCGTTACAATCCCTACCACCGATAAATCCTTATGTGTAACTACCTATGTTGTCGTTCATACCTTTATCCCCAGTTGCTCTTATTATTACAAAATGCCCCGAATTACTCTCTGTTGTCCTGAGAAACTGTTGAGCCTACTACCTTGCAGTTCTTTGCCACATGAATATCCCATACGAATAATTACTTGCACTTGTCGAATATCCGTTCATCCACAGTTGTTCATGTGATTCACAAGATACTTTGGAATACCATCCGATCTTCCGATAATCCTTTCCAATTATTGCTCTGCTAATATTTGTCTGCTTGCATTATGGTTACTTCCATATGTCTAGCAATACTCGTTAGCATCCTTGTCATCGTAATTTCGAGCATTTGATTCGATTTGTTTGCGAATGCCCGCAATCATCAGTCCTATTTAAAATTCTCCCATTGGTTCAGACATCACTCCGGACATGAGCTAGTGTTCGAGAAATCAAACCTTGATTAATTGTCGATCTATGTCTATTCAACTTACTTTCTTTGATTAGAGCCTCCACTTCTGATCCTCCGATTTAGAAATCATAATTCCTTTGCTTTTGAGCTTGAATTAGTCAGTTGATTCTATAGTCTGGTCTCCTTGCATTCTTTCTTCTTTTGGTTGAGTACCGATGCTCACATAAGATCCCTTGTGAACGACTAGATCCTTCGTTGGGTTTTATCCGACAACGGCCTTCATATTCAATAACCTTGTGAACCTTTCCTCGGATACATAATGCCTTTGGTAAGTTGTATCCTCTGCTTCCTCAACCATGCTCTACTTCCGAGCTTGTGTTAATTACTCCTAAAGATTATAGTACATGTTCCTAAGATACCCTGATGGGTTGAACTTATGCCTTCCATAATCTGTATGAACCCGGAAACTTCCACGGGTCATACTCTACTGGTGTTATGCCAGATAAAATCTCAACAATATGGCTTCATCTAAAATGAGAAGTGAATGAAAGGTTATGCATCGGAGAAGTGGGAGTCGACCTTGAACTTTGTGTTCATGCCCATGGACACGATGTGGAACTTATCATGGAAGCTTCTTGTAATAATAATAATCCCCTTGTGATAAGTTCATCTTTTATCTATGTTTGGTCCTTTGCAGCCGTGCTTCCAACCATGATTGTTCTTCGTTGATTTCATTTCTCGGACAAGTGGAAGTACTTGTCTTCTGTAGATCATTTCACCCGTCCAACCTCTATTCTACTATACCATCGAGTATTAACCTCTGGTATCTCAAGATTATCACGGAACTACATAACCTCCTATGAGTTCTTCATCAACCATTATTTCTCGCCGATTCCAATTTTCCATGGGTTATAAGTTGTTAGACACTTGAGAACACCGATAACTAATTCGAGTCTACACTTTTCCCTTCCATTGTTTTGTTTAACCTTTCTTATAAACTAATATATCTGAGCAGTGATAACTCGCTGCTTATGTTAACACCTTGGTGTACAAACTCTGTTAGTAAGACCTTGTTACTATTGTTGATGACATTCCGGTAGCCACCGATGGACGAGAACTTTGCATATTGGTCCGCCTCGTTCAACGAGCAGGAAAATGGTTCTCTTCGTCTCTCCCTCTTGGTACCAACGTTGTTACCAACATAACTAGCAGGTTGTCCTCTGAGCTGCCTTGCTATCATGACTGTGCAAAATATAACGCCTTCTTGCTTTTAACCCACATGGTGGGTCCATAACCCACAGTTCCACAGGATCGAAACCTAACTCTCCTGTACATCTCTGCCTTCCAAAATTGTTCCTCATGCTTGGTTTCGTATGTAATTCACGAGACACCTTCTTGTCATCTGTTCTGGTATCAGATGCAATACTTATTCTCGATGCCTTGAACCCCCTTCATCACATGTTTTATGCATCAGCTGGATGCCTACCTGGTTGAAACTTTTTGAACCTTCTTATAGCACTCTCGATACGTTTCCCGGTGCTTCTAAATTCCTCTTCCTTGAGATAACTGCCGGATGCCAGTCTTTTCAGACATCCATCCTTATAGCTTCCTCCCTATTCCACGCCTTAAATCTAGGGACGACATTTCTTGTAGTGGAGGAGAATTGTGACGCCCGGATACTTATTCTACAGTGATCCCCTGCTAATGATGCCATGTCATCATATTACTGTTGCTAATTCTCGCTTGATCCAAATCTTAGTTCAAACTCAAATTCAAATTAAAGCTCCAAATTCAAAATTCTCGAGCATGCAAAATAAAAAGTTGAAAGTGTGGCAAATAATCCCTGGATATTTGTCATGTTGGAACCAACCTCTTTTGGTTTCCCAAAGTGGCCTGGAATTTTATTTATTTGTCTAGCAGCTTTTAGATTGGCCTTTCCATTTTCTAAAAATGGTTAGACAACTCCTTATGGCCTCAAACATTTTGTGACTTCTAGAAACAACTTGCTTGAATTATGTGACAAGTGTCGTTTCTAACAAAGCTCATTTAGTTTTACCTTTTAATAAGAAAACAATAGCTCAAGTTGAAAACAGAAAATAGAAAATAAAATAAAATAAAAAGGAACCCGCCCGGGCCACTTGGCCCAGTCGGCCGAAGCAACTCCTCCCACCAGGCCGGCCCACTGCGCCCTCGTTCCCCCCTCCTGTGTTCACAGAGGAGGCGTGGACAACACCGATGGCTGCCACGGCACCGGCCATCGCCGTGGCGACCATCCGGCGACTACCCCGGCGACCTCGGCGCCTATAAGACCTACCCCGTCGCCTCCCTCGCGCCATCGAACCCTAATCCCTTTTCCCTCGCGCCCCCTCTCCCTCTGCCACTCGCGCCCGACACCGCTGCCGTCACTACGTTGTCGTCGTTGCCGTGCACCGGTGCCTCCCCAAGCTTCACTTCGACGTCCAGGAGGTCCACGGCGGCTGGCTTTGTCCGTCCTGAGGACCAGATCAAGCCGGGACGCCCTCGAACCGTCGCCACCAACTGTCTTCTCCGCCACGGTCATCCATCGACTCTCCGCTACGAGCCTCCCCCGAGCCCACTGCCCTCCCCTACAGATTCGCCGTGAGCTCCTCCTCCGAATCGTCCTCATCTCGGTCTCGATCCGTCGCCGTAGTCTCCTCTACGAACCGGCAGCCGCCATGGCCGAAGCTCAGTATACACGTACGCGCCCCTGCTTGGCTCTGCCCTCGTGCTGCTCCCGTGTGCTCCTTCTGCGGGCCGCGCCCCGCGCCCGCCCGCCGCCACTGATGCTGCTCCTACTACTGTACGACTGCTGCCCTGCGCCTCGCCCGTGCGTGTGCCCACCGCGGCCTAGTAGCGCCTGGCCACGCTGCTGCCGCTGCTGCCGGTTACTGCTTGTGCTGAAGCGCTACCGCTGCAGCCCGTAACTCCTGATGCTGCTTGCTGCCCGCTAGTCGCTGATGCTCTGCTGCGCTGCCGCTGCCGCGTTGAGCTGCTGCCGCCGCTGCTCAACCACGTTGAGCTCACGCGAAGCCATGGGAAACACAACCCGATGGCTGGCTATGTCCCTGCTATGTATGGCCGGCCCTTTGTAATTAGCGTATGTGTGTGTTCTGTGTGTGTGAGGCCGGCCCCATGTTCAATTAGTTTAGGGTTAATTACTAGTTAGATTAGCTACTAACCTATGGCAGGTGGACCCCCTCCTCTAAATATCCACTTAAAAAGAAAATGCTAAAATATGTGTGAATGACACCTGGGTCCCACTAGTCCCATTGACCAGTCAAACTGCTGACTGGGATAACCCAGTCGATGACATGCGGGTCCCCTGGGCCCTTTGACTAGTCAACGGTCTTAGTTGACTGCTGACTAGGCAGTCAACTGGACCCCACCTGCCAGCCACTAAAGCCACTGCCATGTACACTTCTTTGTGTACACTTAGCAATTACGTATTAATTTATTTTTTGAATTAAAATAATTCCAGAAAATTAGAAAATCATTTAAAAATTAATAGAAATTAAACCGAATCTCGGATGAAATTTTTTCTATAGGAAAGTTGCTCAGAATTTCAAGACGAATCTGGATACGTTGTCCGTTCGCCTGTCACACATCTCTAGCATAGCGAACCTGCAAACTTTTCCCTCCGGTTCATCTGTCTGACAGACGTCCGGAACCAGGAAAATTTCCCGGATGTTTTCCCCTTCGCCAGTATCGCCTAACGCTATGTTAGATGACCTCTAGCACCGCTTATTGTCTTGTTGTGCATATGTTTGCGTGTATTTACTGTTTCTTCCCCCTCTTCTCTCTGGTAGACCCCGAGGCTGATGCTGCCGCTGTGATCGTCTACGTCGACGACGACCCTCCTTGTCTGAGCAACCAGGCAAGCCCCCCCATTGATCATCCCGATATCGCCCATTCTATACTCTTATGCTTGCATTAGATTTTAGTACTGTTATTGTTTGCTGCTATTCTGATGCATAGCCTCCTTTTGTACCTGTTTTTGTTACCCACCTGCTTATCCTAAACTGCTTAGTATAGGTTGGTTAGTGATCCATCAGTGACCCCCACCTTGTCCTTTGTTGCCCCTGCTTCATCATCGATGACTCGATCAGCGTGATCGACGACCAGAGCCCGACACCTCACATCACATCACGCCCCTTTTGTTGCTCGACTCTACTGAGCTATTATCGAGTGCCGAGGGTGATCCCTCATGACGCACTCCTGATGATAATTCTGTAGTGTAGCTATTCGGTCGTGGTCATCGAGGGTGATTTCCTCTTTCACCATTCCCGATATGGCTCTGTCATTCAACACCTCAAGTGTGAACCTCGAGGGTGGTCCCTCTTACGTTCACCTTGATGATTACATCGAGTGGAATCCTCCATGGGTGATTCCTCGGGTTTCCCCCTTGATGTTTGGACACATGGTTAACTTGACTTTACTTGAGACCTTGGTGAACATCGGGCGGGCCCGGAGAGCACTCGCAAGATGGTTACGTGGCACGGCCGGGCATTCTAGGCCCTTGTCGTAAGTCCACGAGACGGGGCGGCGGGGTCACTTTCGATCGTGAGTCTCTGCTCGTCTCCGCAAGCTAATAATACACTATGGTTTGGGTATTTGTTCTGAGTTGGCCGCTGGCCTTTACGCACTAACCACCACGCGAGAATAGATATGGGCCTTGACATTACAGTATCAGCCAAAACTTTGTCAGACGTCCAATTCAGCAGTGCGGCACGGTCGGATCGTGCTGGCCATCCGAGGTGGTGCTGGTATTCACCCTGCGCGCAACGACCCAGAGTGCTGCGGGCGATGGGCCTAAGACCCCGGAGCGCTTAGGATGTAGACCGGCGGGGACCTCTCTACTGAGCCTAGGTAGGGCTGCGACGTGTTGATCTTTCGAGGCCGGGCATTGACCCCAGAAAGGTGTGTCCGGCCAGAGTGATCGAGCGTGTTGGGTAACGTGGTGCACCCCTGCAGGGAAGACATATACTCGAATACCGTGTCCACGGTAATGGACGTTCAGACTTGTATCTTGATCTTATACAACTAGAAATGGATACTTGATATGTGATGGATATGTGGCTTCGAGATTGCTTTCTCGCCGGGAGTCGAGGAAGGATCTCTGGGCATTAATATTACAACATGCTTGTTAATTAAACTGCTATTTTTTACTCTTCTACATGCTGCAAGATGGTTGGAGCTGCTTGAAGATGCTAGTCTTTGATAGGCTAGGCCTTCCCCCTCTATTCTGGCATTCTGCAGTTCAGTCCACAGATACAACCCTTTCATTTGATACCAATGCATACATAGTATAGATCTGATGCTTGCGAGTACTTTGGATGAGTACTCACGGTTGCTTTGCTACCCCTTTTCCCCTTCTTTCTTCTTTCCGATTGATGCAACCAGATGCTGGATCCTTGGAGCCAGATGCCACCACTGATGGATGCTACTACATGAAGACCGCCAACGACCAGGAGTAGTTAGGAGGTCCCAGGCAGGAGGTCTTGCCTCTTCGATCGTGTTGCTTTTGTGCTAGCCTTCTTAAGGCAGTCTTGTTTAACTTATGTCTGTACTCAGATATTGCTGCTTCCGCTGACTCTTGTGTATCGAGCTTGTATTCGAGCCCTCGAGGCCCCTGGCTTGTAATATAAAGCTTGTATTATTTTGATTTGTGTCTAGAGTTGTGTTGTGATATCTTCCCATGAGTCCCTGATCTTGACCGTACACATTTGCGTGTATGATTAGTGTACGATTGAATCGGGGGCGTCACGGCCTTGCCTCCTCTCCTCTCTATCTCCCCAGCGACCTACTCCACCCCCACGAACGCCACAGACAACCCCTTGCCCTCTCTCCTGGCTGCCCGAGCCGTTGCCGCGGCCACCCGTACGCCGCATCCATGGTGAGCCATGGGTCGGCTACTTAAGGCCGTCCCAGGCCCTCCTCTCCACTCCATTTGCTCCCCCTCTCTCCTAGATCCCCTCTGGACAAACCCACACCCCTCCTCGTGCCAGCCATAGCCTTCCATGGCCGGAGAACTCCGCCGGCCCCTAGCTAAATTCGGGCTATCCCGAGCCTCTCTTATCTCCCTAACCACTCCAGTACCCTCATACCACCACCTCGAGGCCCTCCATCGCGTCGTTCATCACCAAGAACACCGCGCGCTTGTGGCTGAAGATGGCCGACGGCCACCTCCGCGGTCGTCCAAGCCGTCGCCGCTACGGCCCTCGTCGGCGTGCGAAAAGCACCTAGGTGGATGCGGCGCGGCCTACTGAGATCATCCATAGCCAGAGCGTCGCCGGAGGTGACCCGTAGCACCGGCAGTCGTCGTAGGGGCTCTTTGCTCCCTCGGCCATGCGAGTGCACAGGAGGAAGACGAAGACAAAGGCCCTGCAAGCAGTCCCCGCTCGTCAACGGCCCAGCCACCGGGCCACGCTGGCAAGTGGAGGCGGGTTGCGCCTGGGCGCCTTCGACGTCGCCCTGTCGTCCGCGTGGCCGAACCGCTAGGCCGGCCCAGTGCGGTGTGGTGCTAAACTGCACCCTGTGCACAGTTTAGGTATAACCCAAATATTCTTCTTTTTCTTTTCCAGTGAACTTCAAAAATCTATAAACTATTCAAATAGTGTCCAAATTTGATGAATCAAATTTCTATTGACTCCATAAATCAAGTTCTACTTAATGGGCCACAATGGAAATTTTTGTTGTTCTTGGTTTTCACTGGACCCTTTAAAAAGGTCATTTATCCACATAAGCCCACTTCAAAAATCCATATTATATTCATTTCAACTCCAAATCCAGTGAGACCATTTTCTAAATGTTACTCAAATCATGCCTGATTTAATGGGTACTTCAACTCATTTTTATAAAAAGGCATTCTTTACACAACTTGTAGATTCATTAAATCCCTTTTTTCATCATATTGAAACATTCAAAAATCCTCACTGATCCAATTCCAATAAAAGCACTCTCGTTATTTTTCATATAACCAGAGGAGTCCTAGAAAAGTCAACTTCATATTTTTAGAGCACTTTTTTTGCCTTGTTGCGTTGCTTATTATGATTGTTTCCGGTGTTAGTTGATGAAGTAGACGGAGTACTTGGAGAAGGACCAAAAGATTCCAAGACTGATGAACCAGGCAAGCAACCCTTTGACCATGATGAACCCTTTTTATAGTAGCATTTATTTCCCTGAGTATTGAATGCATGATATCTCGAATGGCAACCTTGCTAGCTTTGTCTTCGTTGCATACCTCATTGATACTTGCATTGTTCATGACTCTATCTTTGCTTAGAGTTGTGTTGGTGGGTTGTAGAAATATGCTATAGTTGTTGGCTGAGCAAAATGGGTCTGAGTTATGCATGGTAAGGAACAAGTGTGGTTTGACATACTTGCAATAGCCCCAGTGGGTGCCACTAATGCCTCTGGGAGATGATGATGAACTAGGTCACTACTTGGTGGAGAGGTAGTGTACCGAGGCTTGATGAAAGTGTTGTTTATAGAGAAGGATTACATTTAAGATTTGTTGACTGTCCCAACCCTTCATGCGCAACCACTCTACCCTTTATATGGGAAAGGGCATTATTGATTACCTAGGTCGATACTAGCATGGTGCCCACATTACTAGTGATGGGGGTGACATGAGGTCACTCTCGGGACAGGCTCGTGCTTGGATAGGCGGCCATGACTGTTTTCACAAGGCACTAGGCACACCGTTGGTGCCTGCGTGTATGTTTGATAATGAAAAGGGCAGTCTCAAGACCTTGAAGTTTATACACAAAGGCCATGTACCAACGAGTGGACCCTATGTTTGTGTCGCCTAGGGAAAGATAGTGATCGGGTGCTTTCCCCGAGTACTTGAGGTACTGCGGGATCGTGGATGACACGAAAGCTCCCCCGATCTTGTGGGTAAAGTGTACAACCTCTATAGAGTGTCAAACTATTCGAATAGCCATGTCCACGGTCAAGGACGGTTGGGTGGTGCTGCTTAGACTACGTCCACATGTTTCTGACAAACAACACGGTTTGGTAATATTGTTGATATGATTCGTGAGGAAGTCACGATGAGCTTGAGCATGAGTTGTTCATAACTCTTTCTCGAGGTTGATGTCCGTAACTTCCTCATACTTGATGCCGACGCATTCATGTCCTTGGTAAATGTTGATCATACTTGCATGAGAAAAACTAGCTTTCCGCAAAAATGCCAATTAAGCAGTAGAGCTTTGCATAATTCTTTTGTTATCACTCTTGGGTTGCTTGCGAGTACATTCAAAGTACTCATTGGCTTACCACTGGTTAGTTTATTGGTCAGGCATGGAAGACAAGATATATTGAAGAGTTCTTTGCTGACAATCGTGTGAGCTAGGTCGCTTTCCCTGTCAGAATACCTGTAGGGTTAAGGCAGATGGCATGGGTTCAAGTTATTAACGAAGATTTCCGCTGCGATGATATACTCAAGACTTGACCATAATGGTCACAATTTGTGTAAAACGATATGTATGGATGTAAGACTCTTGTTATTCATCTTCTGTGTGTTCAGTGGTCATTGATCTCTGGGATCCCTGTACACGTGCATCGGTGATCACGACTTATGAGTTGGGGTCCCCACACCTAGCCCAATAATAAGGTGATGCTGCACCTAGAATAGCCTCTGGATGAAATTTATGAAGTGGCATATTGTATATTTTGTCCAAGGCTTCATGCACCCATTATGGTGGCTTTAAAGTCCTGAAATCATCACTTGTAACTCCGTTCTTGTTTCCCTTGCACATGCCATCATTTCCATGATTGTTCTTGTTCCAATGTTCATCCTTCTCCAAGCTAGGCCCTTCACTTGTAAGCAAAACAAATGTATCCAATTTAGGCAGCATCATATTCTCATGAACATTAGAATCATTACCAAGAAACGAAAGTACCAGGCAATTCAATTGGCATGTGCGATCTCTCGTAATTGGTCCAGTATGTATAGTAGCAGGGTATGTGGGTGTAACAACGGTATAGATGTCCTCATCATTTTATTTGTTGAGTCATCATCTTCTCATTAAAAGCACCAACTGGAGAGCACCACTGTCATTTATATGTTTTGCTTTTAATTGATGTTGAGTATGCCTGTGACTGGATTTCTTTTGCCATGAACTATAACGTCCAGTCAGTCCTTGATCTTCAGGGGTGCTCTGCATTTATGTTTTGCGGTCTCAGAAAGGGCTAGCAAGACACCATTCTGTCATATTATATCATGATTGTTTTGAAGAAGTGTTTTCATCTGAGATTTATTATTATTGCTCGCTAGTTGATTATGCCATTGATACGAGTAAATGTGAGACCTAAATGTTATTGTGAATATGGTTAGTTCATAATCTTTGCTGAAAACCTGAATATTGGCTAGACATATTTGCAACAACAAGATCAAATAGAGTTTGTAAAAGTTTTTCTTTGTCACTTTTAGTTTGGGGGAGTTGATATGTCTCCGTCATATCTACTTTTACAAACTCTTTTGCCCTTGTTTTGGACTCTAATTTGCATGATTTGAATGGTCCTAACCCAGACTAAGGTTGTTTTCAACAGAATTGCCATGGTGTTATTTTTGTGAAGAAATCAAATTTCTCGGATTAACCTCAAAACTTATGGAGAATTTTTATGGAATATATAAAAAATACTAGTGTAAAAAGATACCATAGGAGGGCCACCCAGAGGCCACAAGCCTTGGGGGCCGCCTACCCCCCAAGGCATGCCTCCCAAGCTTGTGGGCTCCCTGGACCACCTCTGGCCGTAGTTCCAACTCTATATATAGCTATTCACAGAGAGAAAAATCAGAGAGAAGGATCCATTGCGTTTTACGATATGGAGCTATTGCAGCTTCCTGTTATTCATCGGGAGGGATGATCTAGAGTCTGTTTGGGGCTCCGGAGAGGGGAACTCATTGCCATCTTCATCATCAACCTTCCTCCATCACCAATTTCCTGATGTTCACCGCCGTGAATGAGTAATTCCATCATAGGCTTGATGGACGATGATGAGTTGGATGAGATTTATCATGTAATCGAGCTAGTTTTGTTAGGGTTTGATCCCTAGTATCCACTATGTTCTGAGATTGATGTTGCTATGACTTTGCTATGCTTAATGCTTGTCACTAGGGCCCGAGTGCCATGATTTCAGATATGAACCTATTTTTTTTCATGAATATATTTGTGTTCTTGGTCCTATCTTGCAAGTTGTACACACCTATTACGAGATCCGCATACCCCAAGGTGACAATAATTGGGATTCTTTCCGATGATTACCGTAGTTTGAGGAGTTCATGTATTCACTAAGTGCTAATGCTTTATTCCGGTTCTCTATTAAAAGGAGGCCTTAATATCTCTTAGTTTCCATTAGGACGCCGCTGCCACTAGCGGGTAGGACAAAAGATGCCTTGCAACTTCTTTTCCATAAGCACGTATGACTATATACGAAATATATGCCTACATTATATTGATGAATTGGAGCTAGTTCTGTGTCACCCTAGGTTATAACCGCTACATGATGAATATTATCGAACACAATTATCATTGCCGATCCATTGCCTACGAGCTTTTCACACATTGATTTTTGCTAAGTTACTTCTGTTGCTACTGCTATTACAATCACTACAAACTGCTACTGTTACTTTTGCCACCGTTATCGTTACTTCCATACTACTTTGCTACTAAATACTTTACTGCAGATATTAAGTCTTTCAGGTGTGGTTGAATTCACAACTCGATGGCTAATACTCGTGAATATTCTTTGGTTCCTCTTGTGTCGAATCAATAAATTTCGGTTGAATACTCTACCCTCGAAAATTATTGTGATCCCCTGTACTTGTGGGTTATCAAGACCAAACAAACGTGCATCACGTAGAGCAATAAAAACAGCACGTAAATGCTCCAAATATTCCTACAAAGATCTGCTATAAATCAATATATCATCAAAGTAAACTACCACAAATCGTCCAATGAAAGAATGTAAAACTTTGTTCATTAATCTCATGAAAGTATTAGGTGCATTAGTTAACCTAAAAGGCATGACTAACCACTCATATAATCCAAACTTAGTTTTAAATATTGTTTTCCATTCATCTCCCATTTTCATATGAATTTGATGGTATCCACTATGCAAATCAACTTTGGAGAATATTGTAGAGCCACTTAATTCATCAAGAATATCATCAATCCTAGGAATAGGATGACGATAATGAATAGTAATAATATAAATGCCTCTACAATCAACACACATACGCGATGTACCATCCATTTTCGGCACTAGAATAATAGGAACAGCACCAGGACTAAGGGATTCACGTATATAACCTTCGTCGAGCAGCTCCTATACTTGACGCATAATCTCCTTCGTCTCCTCTGGATTTGTACGATATGGTGCACAGTTGGGTAGTTGTGCACCGGGAATTATGTCAATCTGATGCTCAATCCCTCTAATAGGTGGTAATCCCAGTGGCACATCTTGTGGAAAGACGTCAATGAACTCCTACAAAATGTTAGTGACAGCAGGAGGCAAAGATGAAGGCACATCCTCGAATGAAAATAAAGCCTCTTTGCACATGATAGCATAGCAAACAGATTTGCTGAAATGTAGACCAGTAACAGATTTAGTGGCAAGTAAACATCCACTTTTCAATTCAATTTCAGATGCAACACTAGATTGTTTATTATTAGGCTTCATTTGTTGCTCAAATTCTTTTGCCACAATCTGATTTTCACTCTTATTTTGCTCCTGTTTTGCCACAAATCATCTTTCAAAGGGGAATCAGGAGTCAGAGGAAGAAAAGTAATATGTTTATCCTTATGAACAAGAGTATATTGATTGTTTCCACCATGGTGTATAGAATTTTTATCAAATTGCCATGGTCTACCAAGTAATAAAGAACATGCTTGCATGGGTACCACATCACAATCAACATAATCAGGATATGTAGCGATAGTAAAATGCACGTGAACAGTACGTGTTACATTAACCTTGCTGTTGTTGTTGAAACATTGGATGTAGTAAGGATGCAGATGTGGTCTTGTGGTGAGAGACAGCTTCTCCGCTATCTCCATGCTAGCCAAGCTGTTGCAACTCCCTCCATTGATGATGACACGAATAGAACGTTCCTTCACAACTCCCTTTGTATGGAACAAATTGTGCCTCTGATTTTGCTCAACTTGTGTGACCTGCACACTCAAAACACGTTGAGCAACTAAACTTTCATGTCTGTCAATGTCTTCAGCAACCATGTATTGCGTCTCCTGTTCAGAATCATCTCCACCATGTTCTTCACTTGTAATAAGAGCCAAAGTCTCCTCATAATGGTCACTAGTGGATTCGTACCCACCATCCTCAGTAGAAATCATCACACACTTAGATGGGCATTATCTCGCATAATGACCTCCACCCTTGCAACAACGACAAATAATATCATGTGTTCGCCCTGTCGATGCCATGGATGAAGTGTAGGCTCGGAAGGTGTGCTCTTGGTAGTTAGTGATGGTTGTGCCTACTTTCTTGTATCACGGTTGGAGATGGCGGCTGATGGAGGTGCCGATGTAGCAGAACGTGTGGAAGTAGAGGATGCACGCGGTGTCCATGATAAAGTTCGACCTGCAGAAAAGTTAGTCGGCGCCAATGCCTATTGATCCTGCACTTCACGTTAAGCTTTGCAAGCAATATGGAATAAACGGGTAATATTGTTATACTCCTTACACTCTAAAATGGTCTGAATCTCTTTTTTCAATCCACCCATAAGACGTGCAAGCATAGCTTTGTTATCCTCAACTATACCACATCTAATCATGCTAGTTTGTAATTCCTGATATTATTCCTCTACATAATTTTTTTTCCTTGTCTTAAACTTTGCATTTTTGAAGTAATTCACATTGATAATATGTTGGAACCCAACGAGTACGCATAGTAGTTTTCAAAGCAACCCAAGTAGCTGGAATAGGATATAATCTACAATGTTCAGAACACCGAACAGAAGCAAAACTAGTGAGTTCACAAACAACAACAGCAACATGTCTCTCCTCGGGATATTGTAAGCGTGTGAAACATTGTTCAGTTTCTAACTCCCAAGTAAGATAGACACTAGGAATGTATCTACCTTCAAACGGTGGAATATTGAATTTCAGTTTAGGAATATGGTCATAATCTCGTACCTGAGGTGGTGGTGCAGCCCTACCATTGCGATTATATGCATGAGGACGACCTGGTAGTGGTGGTGCTGGTGGCACGTAGTTCTGATCTTGATCAACCTCCTCATAATTGTCCTCCTCCTCTGCAATAACAGTAGGAGCTACAGAAGCATTAACAACAGTAGCAACGGCACCAGAAGTTTGTCCTGGCTCAAGAGGAACACACTGTGCTTGTCCTGCTGGATCGTGACGTGGAGGTGGTTGTTGATGTTGTTGCAATGGTGCAGCAGAGGCGGCTAGTGTTTGTGGTAGACGCGCCAGTACTTCATCGTAATTGGCGTCCAACTTGGTGTCAATTGTCTTCTCAATGTCATCAATCCTCTCCGGTGCCTTTCCGAAGTTGGCCATCACATCTTCCACCTGTTGACCCAACATTTTCTGAAATTTATCATGAAGCTCCTTCTTCGTCATGTTCTCCTAGTCAATCTCATCGGCTTGTGATCCTGCCATGGTTAGCAGCAACACAAACACACAAGAATATGATCCTACAGACTACCAGAAAGTGGTGGTGGTGGGGTGTCACAAATCCGTCAAGCAAATCTCAAATTCTTACCAGTTCTTACCCAGCAGCGGGTGGTGATCGGCAACCATCGTAGTCAAAACTCTCAATGTTTGGACAGTGTGATTGCCAGGTGGTGTCAAATGCACGATGTAGATGTATGTGGAGCTGGGAAGGCTTATGATATGGTAGCAAACAAGTCAGCAATAATCAATTCAGAGATGCAAAGTTGAAAAAACACTCAACGATGGTACTATGCTGGTCCTAGGCTAGACCATGCTAGAGACGCGAGCCTAGAACACTAACAAAACCACGATGCTGCACGGAAATAAGGAAAAAGCACACTCTAAAAAAAATTTGGTGCTCTTTTTTTGCGCTCTTTTTTTCCTAAAAATCACTATAGTGGCAAGTGTCTCAAAACTCTTCCCAAGTCAAAATAACAGGATAGACACGAAATTTTTTGACTTATTTTTCTTTTCAACTGCCTAGATCCAAAAATTGGAAACTTCTCAAAAATAACTTTCTATAACAGTGACTGTCTCAAAATGCTTGGAAACGCCTAAAAATAGGATAGCCAAATTTTTTTTTTGACAAGTGCATTTTTGGAAAATTTTGGTCCTAAACAAAGGGTGGTTTCCTGACCTTTTTTGGGAAACCAACCTCTTCTATGGACAGCAAAAGATTGATGAAATCTGATACATACTCAGACAACGAAACACGAATATGACTACAGATGGATCTCGAAAGCAAACCTAATATGGGATGGACTCGGAGCGGTGGTGGTATATGGACCCGGATCGGTGGTGGTATATGGACTCGGCGTGGTGATGGTATATGGACTCGAATCTGTGGTGGTATATGGACTCGGAGAAGTAACGGATAAGCGATGGTGGTATATGGCAGGGGCGATGATGATGGTGCGGCGGTGGCGTGACAACTTGTGAACAGAACTCAGAACTATAAAGAACTAGACGCTAAGACCAGCAACTTGACACGATGATGCAACCGCAAATTCAAGAAAGCGAAAATACTGAAAAGATTATGCAAAGGCTCAGATTGGTTTGGATATGATGAACTAACCCTATTTTTTGGCTTTTTCGTGGACTATAGGTATGAAGAACAGATGCAACCTATACTACAAAAAACTGGTAAAATCTCATAGAGCAACCTGGAAATCGGATATCACTTGATAGAGGCAAAGGTGTCCCATCTTTCAATGAGATGGTGGCTATCTTTTTGGTGGAGTAGACTTTGACAATCCGAGTACGAACATGAAAGGATGTCACACCTTAGAAATCGCTATACCAACTCCGAGAGGTTACTGACCATGCCAGAGCATGATCAACCTGACCATGACGGTCTATTTCCTTCATGAAAACGAAGAACAAGCAAGAAACTGAGACTGCAATCTGGATATTGCGAATATAAGAGGGAAGCTTTATTGATAAAGGTGGGGTTCTATGACGTCTTGGTCTAGTCGTTGAACACGAACGAAGTACCCGAAGTTGTAGCTATGGCGAACTCTAATCTAAGCAAAACCCAGAGTCTAAACGACGCCCTAAGGGTTGTATATACGGAGGAAGAGGGAGGAATTTCATGAGCCCTTGTAGGAGAGGACCAAAACCAACCTTAACTCTTATCTACCCACACATACGGACTCTAAAACCCTTGTGTCGTCCTTAGGCAAAGGGGCCCAAAAATAAGGTGGTGCAACACCTATTATAAGCTATGGACGAAATTATGAAAATGCATCTTGTATATTTGGTCCATGTCCTTGTATGTCATCAAGGAGGCTTCAAAGTACTGAAATCTGCACCAGAAATATAGTTCTGGTTCCCTTTGCGCATGCCTTCATCTCCATGCGTGTTTCTGCTCCAGTGTTCATCCATCTTGTCCATGCTAGGCCCTTCATTAGTAACCAACACAAATGTATCCAATTTAGGCAGCATCATATTCTCACGAACATTAGAATTGTTACCAAGAAATGGAAGTACCTGGTAATTCAATTGGCATGCGCGAGCTCTAGTGATTGGTCCAGTATGTATAGCAATAGGGGTTGTGTGTGTAACAATGGTATTGATGTCCTCATCATTATATCAAATTATAGACTATTGCTTTGAATAACTTGGATTTTAATGTTCATATAGTAAAAGAAATCACATGACACACATGTTAGGTCGCATTTCACATCCAATATTCTGTTTTTATAATTTACCTACTCGAGGACGAGAATCAAACTTGGGGATGTTGATCAGTCTCCAATGTATCTATAATTTTTTATTGTTTCATTCTATTATATTATCAATCTTGGATACTTTATATGTCTCTTTGTGCTATTTTATATCATTTTTGGGACTAACATATTAACCAAGTGCCTAGTGCCAGTTGTTGTTTTCTGCTTTTTTTGGTTTTCTAGAAAATCAATATCAAACGGAGTCCAATGTTATGGAAATTTTTTATGATTATTTTCTGGACAAGAGAGACCCTAGAAGCTTCAGGAGGAGTCCAGACGATGAACTTGGAGACAACAAGGCAACAGGGCGCGCCCTATTACCTTGTGGGCCCCGTGAGGCTCCGTATGACCTAATTCCACTTCTGTAAATTCTCAAATATTGGGAAACCAACAAAGAGCCACCTAAAACCCTTTTTCCGCCACCGCAAGTTTCTGTTCTTCTGCAATCCCATCTGAAGGACTTTTTCGGTACTCTACCGAAGGGGGGATCGATCACAGAGTGCTTCTACGTCATCCTTGTTACCTTCCGATGATGTGTGAGTAATTCACCACAGACCTATTGGTCCATATCTAGTAACTAGATGTCTTCTTCTCTCTCTTTGATCTTCAATACCATGTTCTCCTCGATCTTCTTGGAGTTGTATCATATATAATCTTCTTTTGCAGTGTGTTTGTTGGGATCCGATGAATTGTGGATTTATGATCAAATTACTAAAAAAGGGCAACCTGGTGCATGTAGCTCCCGCTTGCGCAGGGTCCGGGGAAGGGTCCGACCACTTTGGGTCTATAGTACGCAGCCTTCCCCTACATTTCTGTAAGAGGCTGTTCCCAGGACTTGAACCCGTGACCTCTTGGTCACAAGGCAGCATCTTTACCATTGCGCCAAGGCTCCCTTTCTTTATGATTAGATTATTCATTGAAAGTAATTGAGTCTTTTCTGAACTTTATTATGCATGATTCTTATAGCTTTGTATTTCTCTTTGATCTATCCATTTGGTTTGGCCAACAATCGATTTATCTTCAGTGGGAGAGGAGCTTTGTGACGGGTTTAATCTTGCGGTACTCTATATCCCAGTGACAGAAGGAGACACGACACGTATTTGTATTTTTGCCATTAAGGGTAAACAACGGGGTTTATTCATCTTGATTGGGTTTACTTTGTCTACCTCATGTCATCTAGTTTAAGGCGTTACTCCATTTTTCATGAACTTGATACCATAGATGCATGCTGGATAATGGTCGATTGGTGGAGTAATAGTAGTAGATGCAGGCAGGAGTCAGTCTACTTCTCTCGGACGTGATGCCTATATACATGATCATTGCCATGAATACATCATAACTATGCGCTTTTCTATTAATTGCCCAACAGTAATTTGTTCACCCAACATATGCAATGTGTTTGAGAGAGAAGCCTCTAGTGAAAACTATGGCCCCGGGGTTTATCATATTATAAAACCAAAATTCCTTTGCAGTAATTTTTTTACTTTTATTTTACTTTGCAATTTATCCATCTACCTATACAAGATTTGATCGTTGCAAGTAACGAGTACAAGGGGAAGTATTTGCTTTTGTGTGTACAAGTGTGTTCACGAGGTTTTGCGTAATTCTCCTATTGGTTTGATATACCTTGGTTATCACTGAGGGAAATAGTTATCTCTAATGTACTACATCTCCTCTCCTCTTCAGGGGAAATCCCAACACAGCTCAAAAGTAGCACCCTGCACCGTCGAGTAGCTCCGTCGCCCTCTGTCATACCTTCTCCGCCAATTTTGGAGGTTGAAGGTGCCCATTTTTCCACGTGGTCGAGCGGTCAGCGCCGGCACATGGATCACCTAGTGGCTTGCCGCGCGGCCTCGTAGCGGTTGGATCCTGTTGGTCCAGATGCTGGTGAGCTACAGAATCGACCGAGGTGCAGCCGTGTGTCAGGCCCGCATATTTGGGCCATGGTGAAGAAGAGGTCGACCGATTTGCTTTAGTCGGCGATGGAGAAGAAAGGGGCGTCTAACTTGATTCCAGCCAGTGAAATTCCTTTCGAGAAAGGTAATTTGAAGCCCATTTGTTGTTCTAATCTTACGTGCGGTGATATTTTACAAAAATCTTAGGTGTGGATTTATTTTTTAGATAGATGCATGGAGTTTTTGTAGTTGACTTCATCGGATGATTCTGACAAAGAGGAGAAGATTTTGGAAGACGATGTCACCCACCTAGTGTCGTTGCATCTCATCGACAAATTTGAAGCCGGCTTGAAGAGAAAGCGTCATGGATCGACAGTTAGTCGGCCTTTGCATTCCCCACAAATGATCTCTCGGCCACAATATGCTCATGAAGGACTACTTTGCCGAGGTACTAACATATCTGGCTCACCTTTTCTGTAGGCGATATCGAATGTGTAGGCCTCTTTTTGTTCACATCGTTGAAACTTTGCTAGCAAATTTGTCGTTTCTTCACTCGCCGGAGGAGTGCCACCGGATTTCTTGGGTTTAGTTCGTACCAAAAAATATCGTCCGCAATGAGAGTGATTGCATATGGCATTCCGGCCGACTACACCGATGAGTATCTTCACATTGGACAAGATACCACGCTCAAATGCATGCGTGTGTTTGTGGAGACATTGATCCAGGTATCTTCGAGCTCTAAATGAGGAGGACACACAGAAGTTGATGGCGATGAATCAAGCAAGAGCATGGCCGGGAATGCTTAGAAGTGTGGATTGCATGCATTGGAGAAGGAAGAATCACCCGGTGGCTTGGGCAGGGAAATACACTGGTCATAAACGTAAACCAACTATTGTGCTCGAAGCCGCGACTTCACACGACTTGTGGATTTGGCATTGTTTGTTTGGGTTGCTGGGGTCTCTCAATGATATCAATGTGTTGCAGTGATCTCATCTTTTTGCTCAGCTAGCTAGTGGAAAAGCTCCAGCCTACAATTATATCGTCAATGGACATGAATAATACCATGGGGTACTATATTGTTGACAGTATTTATTCTCCATGGTCAACATTTGTGAAGACATAAGTGGCTTGAAAACCAAGAAGCACATTTTTTCCAACCACAGAAGCATGCTAAAAGGATATTGAGAGGGCATTTAGTGTGTTGCAACCTCGGTTTGCCATTGTTCTTTGTCTTGCTCGCTTCTGGGATAAGGAATCCCTCACAAACATCATGACTACATGTGTAATTATACACAATATGATCGTCAAGGATGAGAGAGATTTAAAGTTAGAGTTTTATTATGATAATGTTGGTAGCCGTGTGAAGTGTGAAATCTTGCGAGGGATGCAGGTGAGATCAATGCATTTTTTAGACTTACCAGAAGATTGAGAAGATGCGTGTTGACCATCAGTGACAACTTTATGGGAGATAGAATCCCATTTTATTTTAATAAATTTCATATGTATTGTGTGTGATTTGAACAATTATTTGCTTTTCAGATCATTTGTTATTGTATTAATTATTCGAATTTAAACATTTGTTGTAGTGAAGGCGATTGTTGTATTGTGATTTGTCTTCCGGACCATTTCTCAGTTTGATTTTTTTTGTGATTTTATCAAATTTATATTGTTGAAAATCATGAATTTGCAAAGCTCCTGAAAACTTGCGGTACCACGAGTCCTCCGATGCGGAACATATTCTGTAGACTCGCCCTGTAAAATTTTGTGCGACGAGATTTTAGCGGATATGTTAGAGTTGCTCTTGTATGATATAAGCTAGATGATGCCCCGCGCGTTGCTGCGGGATTTTGTCATGGATTTCGGAGTACAATTCAAATATGAAGTAAGAAAAATAATTTGAATCAACAGTAGAGTTCACAAATAGTCAATTACTCAAATTTATTGATGGTAAAAAACTACAAATATGCACCCTATGATAAAACTATAGCAGTTTGTAGCACGAACCATATTCTTAGTGTGATCTATTTGTTGTTATTTGTAGGTGTGCCTTAAGTTACCACAAGCTGGATCTATGGTGTCCCACTCTTTTACATATTCAACAATGTATCCAATAGAACAGAATTGATGTCCAGCAAATTGTGGGTTGGTGTTTGTTGAGGCGCGAACTCACGTTTGAGAATCATAAACTTCAGTTCTTCTTGTGCTCTTTAACTTTGCAATTTAATTTTGTAGTTCCTCTGAGCTTCTCGACATGACTATAAATTGTTTGAAGAATTAGGTGGCATCATGGGGAAGATCTGTGTATGATGTTGATGAGGGTAAAACCATAAAAGGTTAAATAAAAATATATAACAAGCCAATTTTCAGTATGAGTACATGTTGCAACGCTCCCTGTCACTGTAGACAAAATGCAATAATGTACCTTTTTTTTATTTAGCCACTATAGCCATCAAAGTGGGTATCGTTTGCGTGCAATTATGTATGTATAAAAGGGGCTTATTTATTTGTTGTTAAGTACATATTAGCAATAAATTATGGTGCATATCTTTGCTTGCTAATAAGTAAAATAGCAAAAAGTGTTGCCTGCTGGTTCAAATTTAAATCTTTATCTTACAATACAACTAGACCAAACATACACACAATGATAAGAGGAAAAACTTCAGACAGATATGCAGAAAATTTGCGAATTTTATCAACAGAGTTTGATGCAAATAAATGCAATGACATGATGATATATATGCAGTTTTGTACTGCTGAGGCCTGAGAACACGTAAGAGTATATGAATGTTCATGTTTTTTGCTAATGGAACAATGGTCCCTTGTACCGTGTTCTGCTTTAAAACTATCCCAACCAAGCTAATAACATGATAATGCATTAAAGTGTGGAAAACGCTAACATGCAGGTGTGACTCACAATACACACATTGAGTCTCTGAAATCAATCAACGGGTCAAGTGCATGATATAAGATAGAGAGAACCTGGCACAGAGAGGGAATAGTGATGGGTCACAAGCAACGTTGAGGGTGCAGATGATGATCTTAGATATTTCCTACCCTCCCACTAATGATTGCAAGAGCAAACTGCACGAAAAGACAGCAAAAATTCCAATTCACCAACTTTATTGACCACATAGGTATGCTTTATGGCTGTAAAGTTCTACCTATAAACTAAAGATGGATAGAGATTAAGACATTCAGTAATGTTCACATAGAAACTCATGGACGCACACCAATTGTTAAGTTTGTAGCAGTGAGAAACAAAGTAAGAGTATTTTATCTAGCTTCATTTCTTGAGGACCTAAATAACAGTGGCAATATACTCGTACCATCAACTCTTTGCATTCATACATAAGATAATTTTAGCCATAGGAATGGAAAGAAAATTAAAAATTAAGAGTGAAACCTCAGTATAATAATCAGATCATATCAGGTTTGAGCATCGCATAAACAATTATATAATGTGAGGTTTGCATCAATCAAAACATAAACTTTCAAACACAGGTAACTGTTGGGATACGTCGCATGGAAAACAAAAAAAATTCTACGCACATGCAATGATCTATCCATGGAGATGCATAGCAACGAGGGGGAGAGTATGTGTATGTACCCTCATAGACCATAAGCGGAAGCGTTTGACAACGTGGTTGATGTAGTTGAACTTCTTCTAGCTCTGACCGATCAAGTACCAAACGTACGGCACCACCAAGTTCTGCACACGTTCAGCTCGGTGATGTCCCTCGCCTTCTTGATCCAGCAAGACATCGAGGTAGTAGATGAGTTCTGTCAGCACGATGGCATGGTGACGGTGATGGTGAAGTGATCCTCACAGGGCTTCGCCTAAGCACTATGAAAATATGGCCAGGGATGTAAACGATGGAGGGGGGCGCCGCACACGGCTAGGCAATTGTCTGGGGTCTGCTAGGGGCGCCCCCCCCCCCCCCCCCCCACACACACACACACACACACACATATATATATATATATATATATATATATATATATATATATATATATATATATATATAGGTGGGAGGAGAGGGGAGGCAGCCCGGGTGCACCCCAAGTAGGATCCGAATCCTACTTGGGGTTTCCCCAAGTGGCGCCCCCCTTCCATAAAACACTGGAGAGAAAAGGGAAGCGGAAAGAGAGAAGGAAGGGGGGACAAACCCCCTCTTTTCCTTCTCCCAGTCGGCTTCCTGCCATAGGGGGAGGTGCCACCCCTTGTGGGGTGGTGTGCTCCCCACTCATGGCCCATATGGCACATATATTCCCTCGGGGATGTCCGGTAACCCCTCCGGTACTCCGATAAATACCCGATACCTTCCGGAACACTTTCGGTGTCCGAATATCATCATCCTATATATCAATCTTTACCTCTCGACCATTTCGAGACTCCTCATTATGTCCCTGATCTCATCCGGGGCTGAGAACAACATTCGGTCACCAAATCACATAACTCATATAATACTATATTGTGAACGAACGTTAAGCGTGCGGACCCTACGGGTTCGAGAACTATGTAGACATGACTGAGACACCTCTCCGGTCAATAACCAATAGCGGAACCTGGATGCTCATATTGGCTCCTACATATTCGATGAAGATCTTTATCGGTCAAACCGTTATGACAACATACGTCATTCCCTTTGTGCATCGGTATGTTACTTGCCCGAGATTCGATCGTCGGTATCTTCATACCTATTTCAATCTCATTATTAGCAAGTCTCTTTACTCATTCCGCAATACATCATCCTGCGACTATCTCATTAGTCACTTTGCTTGCAAGGCTTCTTATGATGTGTATTACCGAGAGGGCCCAGAGATACCTCTCTGATACTCGGAGTGACAAATCCTAATATTGATCTATGCCAACTCAACAAACACCTTCGGAGATACCTGTAGAGCATCTTTATAATCACCCAGTTATGTTGTGACGTTTGATAGCACACAAGGCATTCCTACGATATGCGGGAGTTGCATAATCTCATAGTCAAAGGAATATGTATTTGACATGAAGAAAGCAATAACAATAAAATTGAACAATCAATATGCTAAGTTAACGGATGGGTCTTGTCCATCACATCATTCTCCTACTAATGTGATCCCATTATCAAATGACAACTCATGTCCATGGTTAGGAAACCTTAACCATATTTTATCAATGAGCTAGTCAAGTAGAGGCTCACTCGGGACACAGTGTTTGTCTATGTATTCACACATGTATTTAGGTTTCTGGTCAATACAATTCTAGCATGAATAATAAACATTTATCAGGAATAAGGAAATATAAAATAACAACTTTATTATTGCCTCTAGGGCATATTTCCTTCAGTCCCACACATGCATTAGTCAATAATCTAGATTACATTGCAATGATTCTAACACCCATGGAGTCTTGGTGCTGATCATGTTTTGCTCATGGAAGAGGCTTAGTCAATGGGTCTGCTACATTCAGATCCGTATGTATTTTGCAAATCTCTATGTCTTCCTCCTTGACTTGATCACGGATGGAATTGAAGTGTCTCTTGATGTGTTTGGTTCTTTTGTGAAATCTGGACTCCTTCGCTAAGGCAATTGCTCCAGTATTGTCACAAAAGATTTTCATTGGACCCGATGCACTAGGTATTACACCTAGATTGGATATGAACTCCTTCATCTACACTCCTTCATTTACTGCTTCCGAAGCAGTTATGTACTCCGCTTCACACGTAGATACCGCCACGACACTCTGCTTGGAACTGCACCAACTGACAGGTCCACCATTCAAAATAAATACGTATCCGGTTTGTGACTTAGAGTCATCCGGATCAGTGTCAAAACTAGCATTGACGTAACCATTTACGACAAGCTCTTTATCGCCTCCATAAATGAAAAACATATCCTTGGTCTTTTTCAGGTACTTCAGGATGTTCTTGACCGTTATCCAGTGATCCAACACTACTAGGGAAAAGGCTAGCAGCAGCGCGGGTTTTAGGTGTATCAGTAGCGCGGGGAGTGGCGCTACTAATAAGGCGCTACAGCTAACACATAGCAGTAGCGCGTGCTCACCGGCGCTACTGCTACACAAGTGTAGCAGCAGCGCGGTTAGTGGAAGCTCGCTACTGCTAGTAGCTCTAGCGCGCTTTGCCTGGACGCGCTACTGCTATCGCGGCGCTGCTGCTAACTTTTATACACTTGCTACTGCTAATTTAAGTAGTTTTTTGTTTTTTTCGGCATATTTGTTTTGTATTTGAACAGGCTTTATAGAAGAATCTTTAGCACATAGAAATGTCATCATGATACACATACAAATGCCTGCGAGACCACAAATGTAATCATAGCATATACATACAAATAGTCTCATCATAATCATCATCCAACACAAAGTGGTATCTTGTCATCATCTCGAAAATAGCGATACATGCAAGTCTCGAATACTTGCAACTACAACAACGTCATCCATCTAAACAAAGGTATACGCAAGAAGAGCTATCACTATGAGTGAGAGCGGAACTATGCAGTACATGAGGTGGCGGTTACGAGTCCTCTCTCGCGCTAGCGTGAACCTCAAGTAACTAGCTTCTCCTTCTTGTCTGCTTTTGAAGCCTTTATGGCTGGCGCCCGTGAACCCATTCACTTGCGCCTGACACTCATGCCACTCGTTGTACACCCCCGGAACCTTCCCTTTGTACACGACATAGCAATTCCATCTCGCCATCAAGAAACTAGGTACCTGTTAGAGATGCATGTTCATGAAGAGGATGTACAATCATATATATGCAACAAAATATACTAGAGCAACACCGAAAAAGAAAGGGTTAGCAACTAGATGCAACATACAGTACGCAAATTAATTAACTAGAGGTACGCAGGTCATCGTACGCAAACTAACAAAGTAGCGTTACGCAAGTTCGGCAGGGACCGTGGACATCACAAAGTTTCATCGCTACAAAAAGTATACAAGTTCAACCGACACATATCATCATCATCGGCATCATAAATCACTAGAAGTTCCATCCTTCCATATCATCGAGGATGAACCCTAGCTTCTTGAACGGCGTGAGGTCTAGACGTTGCATGCCTATGCGAGTTCGGACGTCAGCTCGCGATATAGGGCCGTGGTGGAACATCCCCTTCTCATCGACGACTTCTTTCATGATGATCGTCGCAATGTCGCTTTGGATGCGAAAGAAGTCATCTCTAAGTTTATAATCCGCTTCTCCATGAGATTCTAGCCACTTGTGGATATGATCATCATTTCTGCTTCTCATGCGAAGCTTTTGGTGATCCGTGTTGAACTGAATCATGAGATGGACGATGTAGAATCCATCCTTCTTGCTTGGTTTTGGGACATGGATGCAGGAGAAGTTAGTTTTATGCGCGAAACCCATCTTCTTGTTCCTTTGTTTCCTGATCTGCACGTGGCCACCTCTAAAGCTGAAGCCTTGGAGAGCATCATCTAGAATATTCATTATGTGGGTGTAGTCTTTTTTCTCGTAGTCTCTGGAAGGGTCAAAATACACGGCGTGGGAGACTTGCGGGTAAAGAACGATAAGGACGGCGCGCCCGTTGCTGCGGGGAAAAGACACCTCAAATTATTCCCCATATGAAAGAGAAGGAATGATTGAAATGTACGAAAGGGTTGTCCGGAACTGATATACTTTGGATGATAAGGCACGAGGACAATTTCCCGGTCCTTATTCTATACCATGAAGTTTTGGAGGTACTCCCTAGCAGTTTCATGCTCAAAGTCGCCGAGACTCAAGAAAGACTCGTGCATGTAGTACGGATCCGCCACACAGATTTGCGAGACTTCTTCACTCTTCATGACGGAGCTCATATGTAGCGCAAAAAGGCGGACGATTGTAAAATCGAGCCGCCTTGTTAGAAACATCTCAAAGATATGGTCAAATCGCAGGAAGAACACCTCCTCGGGCCGTGTCTCGACATAGCACTTCCCCTCAGGCACACGAGCCGCGTATGTCGGATATCCTGGATCCTTTGAGGCTAGTAGGCTTTTCTCAGTCGACAGCACATGGTCGTGCAGTCTCCTGAGATCCCCTGATAGTGCCTCCAGCGGTTTCGGCGGTAGCATCGGCTCGCCCGTGAGATGGAACATGACCGTACCTTTCACGGGTACACGCTCTTTAGAATGCATCGTCTGGCTGCTATGTGCTCTAGCTTGTTTGGAGGCAGTTATCTTCCCCGATCTCTTCCTCTCCTTTTTCTTGGGCACACCTTCCAGACCCTTCCTTAACTCCTGCCCCAGTGTTCCTGGGCTAAGTACTGTACGACCCATGCGCCCGGCTAGTTGAGCCTGTGTTGAGGCGGCATCTTCAGGCGTGTCCTGTGAGGATTTCATGAAGAGAGATTTTTTGCAATCCCTGCTATGACCCTGCCCGGGCATATCATCCATATCCTCATTAGCAAGCTGATAGCCCGATTCGTCATATGGTTGACTCATCATATCTATGTCATAGTCATACGCGTTTGTATTGAGGAAATACATAGGGTCGACCTCCGTCTCATCATCCATTCTTTGTTCTACAGGAGAAATTACATCAGCCAGTACTATTGCACCCCCTTCATCATGTCGTCCGCTGCTCTCACCCGGCACTACAGGAGCTGGTAATTGCGTAGGCAGGGTGGTGGTCTCCACACATGCTTGTTGATGCGTGGTTATTGATGTGCTCTCGGCCGGCTCCAGACGAATAAGATTCTTCGTCCATAGCAGCACCCAACCCTTGCAGCTTCCAATCCACGGCGGGGTCTCGTCGTCCGCTCCCATATGCTGTACTGGAGGAGGCAAATCCGCGTGCCCTGATTTCACACTAGTCAAGCTAACCCTGAAGTGCCCAGCGGGGATCGCCTGGTTGTGGAACGTGGGTTGCGAGGGGTCCATTATCATCCCCTTTACCACGTCCATGTTCTGGCCTTTGATCAAGTAGAGTATGGTGCACGGGGTTTCTTTCGCCTGCAAACACATATGTCTGTGGCGTAAAACAACCGAAAGGCAACAAAAATGGAATATTATATATATATATATATATATATATATATGTTGGTGGGACATGTAAGTGACGGCGTCGAGCTCAGCCAAAGACGAAGGCCCACCTAGCGCGCCTGAGACTGAGGACGGGCTGCTATGAGCGGGAGCGGCTGCGAGAGGAGGCCCGGTTGCGTGAGAAAGTGATGGTGCGATGGTGTTGTTGTTCATAGAGTTGCTCCCGACGAAACTGGGCAACGGGAAATCATGTACCGTCTTGTCTGGATTTTCCTTCGTCTAATTGATGATAACTGGAACCAAGTTAGTAGCAAAATCATTTCTGCAGGCAGTTACAGCTGCATTGACTGCCCGCTGTAGCAACTCATATTTGTCCTCGGCTGCTTTTTTCGCGTCCTCAGCTGCTTTTTTCTCGACCGCAAGCTTCACCTTCGCGTCGATGTCCGCTTGACTAAACTTCTTTTTCTGCTTCTTGGCCTCCGGGCCCTCATTGTAAAACACCTTCCATGTGGCACCTTCTCCAGCGCCGTGCACACGACCATATTGCGGCCGCTGGCCCAAAGGGAGTCCCTTAAGTTCTTTCAAGGCCCGGTTGAGAGGGGTGTCCCACTTGGGCCTTATCGGAGAAGTAGGGCTTTTGGCTGCAAGCTGGTGTTGCTTCTCCTGTAGTCTAATCAATTTCCTCGTGATCTTGTCCGTGTAAAAACCCTTTTTCTCCTTGTCCCACTTGTAGCGGGCCCTGATGAAGTCACGCTCCAAGGGGTTGGTGAACTTCGCGAAGGGGTCTGGGAGACCCCCGGCTTCACATTTCGCGTCCTCCTTATCCCATATGGGCCTTTTACCGAGGTAGCCACGGCTTCCGAGGCGATGCTTCCCCGTGTTCCTTTGATGAAGGCTCTTGAATTTCGCAGCCTTAGCCTTGGCTGCCTCGGTAGCGCAAGTGTCCTTGAACTTTTCGAACTCCTCTTCCGTAAGTGTCGGATTTTCCTCCAGAATCTTGGATAGGGGTTCATCAGCCTCAATAGCTTGTTTCACCCTCCCTTTCCAGGAGGCCAAATCATTACTGAACATGCCCATGGCGTGATTGTTAATCTTTTTCATCTTCGGATCATCCCACGGTTGTTCTATGTTATCTTCCCGGTCGGGGAACTTGAATCTCTTGTGCAACTTCGTTAGGAGCAACTGCGTCAAATGTTCTTTACTCCTTAAGTCATCGTCGTTGATGCTCGCGCATTCCTGTAGGATGCATCCTACTTGGTTCCCATAGCACTTGCGAGGTTCTTTTGGCTCTAACGGCTCAAACTTGCCAGGTGCCATCTTTGTGATCACAAGTCGTCCAATCCCTAGTTTGTTAGGTTTTCGTATCCTCTGCTTCTTATGCTTCCTCTTTTTGGTAGCAGCATTGAGGCCGATACCTTCCCTGCTGGTACCTTCCCCACCAGTCTCGGTGCCGCCATCGGTGCCGGGGCCGTCGGTGTCGATGTCGGTGTCAGTACCATCATCGAGGCCGACCTGCAAACCTTGCTTAGCAGTCAAATAGTCGAGGTACTCTTGTTCACCCTCATAATCCATCTCGTCTGCATCTTGGTCAGAAGGCCCAGTTACTTCGTTGTTCGACATGTTTCCTATGATTAAGTGTCCTCATTTATTTCTAAAAGTATGAATAAATGAGAAATGACATAAAAAATCTATGTGCCAGCACTCGATATGCCAACTATGTAGCACAAATCATGCATTTATTCACGGGAAATTTCGGCATGACCTTTGCTAAAAAATGGACATATCGAGCGCCTGAAATTCACCGGAACAGAAATGAATCAACATTCGGGCGTAACATAGGCCACTCGGATCATTTTCCAAACATGACATGTCCAAAACATGACATATCCACATATCACATGTCCACTTCAAATTTGCATATAAATTCAGCTAATTTTGAAACCTAGCTAAATTCATAACTAAATAGATAACCTAATTAACATACTGCCCTAACTAAAACCTATGTAAATTAACCGAAGAACCCTAGCAGAGAGAGGGGGGGCTTACAGACGGTGCAGGGGCGAGGAGGCAGGCCCGACGGCGGCCGAGGTTGGGAGGGGAGGAAGCAGAGGAGGCGGGTGAGGGCTGACGGGTCAGAGGCGAGCACCGGCGCTGGGGTCGGGGGCGAGGGCCGGGTCGGGGGCGAGCGCCGGGGTCGGGGTCGGAGGCGAGGGCCGGGTCGGGGGCGAGCGCCGGGGTCGGGGGCGAGCGCCGGCGCCGGGGTCGGGGGCGAGCGACGGGGGAAGAGAGAGTGGGGATTTGGGGGGAAAAGGTGGGATGAAGCAGGGATAGTGAGAATTTTGGGTTAAGTGGACGAAGCAGCAGCGCGTTTGGACAAAACGCGCTGCTACTACCTTCAGTAGCTGTAGCGGTTTATACAAAATGCGCTACTACTACCTTTATTTTCCTTTTTCTTTTCCTTTATTTTCTCCCACTTTTATTTCCCGAGAGCAGTGAACGAAGGGAGGGTGATATATATTGCATCATTTGATGGTTAAATATGTATGCAAAATAGGAACATATATATTACATCATTGGACCCATGCATAATAATGGCTAAGTGTGTATACAAAATAGGAACATATATATATATATATATATATATATATATATATATATATATATATTACATCATTTGACAGATAACATACGGTTCCTCAGCGTTGACGTTTTTGTTTTCGAGTCAGCTTCTTTCCCTTCTTGTTCGTCGAAGAATAATTGAGCCCCTCATTGTGACTTTGCCTTTTCCATGGAGTACGATTTTTCTTAGGTAATGTAGTATTGATTCTTCTTTTGACGTATACTTCATCATCATCGTCATCTTCCCTCATTGGGTTGCCGTACTGATCATAGTCTTCCTCGTTGGCGACTCCATCCATTCCAATGATGTTCCTTTTGCCTCTCCTCACGACAACACGACTGGGATTGCATGGGTCGGTTATGAAAAAGCATTGTGTCACGTGCTTAGCGTGTACCCATGGCTTGTTTTTTGCGATAGAGTTCACGGTAGCGCTCTTGGCGTCGGGTATACTCATGGTAGTGAAAATCCGGTTTTCTCTTTTGACATTCTTTGCCCATCTGACACGGAACATCGTCGTGTTGTGCAGTCCAGAGTAGTTAAGCTCCCAGATCTCCTCGACCCTTCCATAAAATCGTTCAGTTGCGCCGTTGTCGCTGCCGGTCATGCATTCCATCGTCACCCCTGAGTTCTGATCATCACTGTCCATATCTTTGGCCTCCGTGTAGAACGTGTATCCGTTGATATCAGGCGGATGGTCTGCGCCATATAGAAAATTCTCACAGAAAGAGATGCACTCTTGTCTCACATAGCCCTGGACGATGCTTCCATCCGGACGGGACATGTTACGAATGAATCCTTTGATGATCCCATTCATCCTCTCAAACGGCATCATGTTGTGCAGGAATGACGGCCCCAGGTCTATTATGTCATCCACAATATGGACACACAGATGCACCATCACGTCAAAGAACACAGTCGGGAAGTACATCTCAAGCTCATTCAGTATCACAACGATCTCTTCCTGTAGCCTTCGGAGCTGCTTCACACTGATCGACTTTCAAGAGATGACATCGAAAAAGTTGCAGAGACCAATAAGCGTGTCACGGACGTGCTTGTCCATTATCCCTCTAAGGGCAACAGGTAGTATCTGCGTCATCATCACATGACAGTCATGAGACTTCATCCCGCTGAACCTTTTCTTGTCCGTGTCTAGATATCTGCTTATCTTGCCACAGTAACCGGAACTAACTTTGACTCCGGTAAGACACTTAAAGAATTGATTGATCTCAGCCTGACTTAAGGTGAAGCAAGAAGGGGGGCAATAATCCTCTTTCTTTATTTTCTTGCCATTCTTCTCCCGTGCCTCTGTCTCTGTCTCTGTCTCGTCTAACATTTTACGGGGCGGCATGTGTAGATCTTCCCTGATTTTCAAATCTTGCAAGTCTTTTCTTGCCTTCGGCCCATCCTTGGTCTTATCCGGCATGTTCATCAGTGTTGCAAGCAAGCTCTCAAGGACATTCTTACAGATATGCATTTGATCAAGGCAATGAGGTGTATCGAGTTTGTGCCAGTACTCCAAGTCCCAGAACACAGACCTCGTCTTCCATACCTTCAGCAGCGGCTCCGGCGCCTTTCTCATCATCTTTCCCGGCGCGGGGCACTCCTTCCAGTTTTTCAACAGCTCATCGATTTCGGCACCGCTCCGCTTACGTGGAGGTCCTCGATGCTCAGCGTGACCATTGAATAGATCTCCACGGTTTCTCCACGGGTCGTCCTGTTCAAGCCATCTTCGATGCCCCATGTACACGATTTTCCCAGAGCCGCCATCTTTCCTTGACGTTAGCTGCTGAGACGGTGTATCATCCATGCACCGGGTGCATCCACAATATCCATGGCACACCTGGCCTGCCACATATCCGTAACCGAGATAGTCGTGCACTATCGTGATCAGCGCGTCTCTCATGTTGAAATACTCGCCTTTGCTGGCGTCCCATGTCTTGGCTGGTGTTTTCCATAACGTGTCTAACTCCTCTTGAAGTAGCCCCAGATACAAATTAATATTATTTCCTTGTTGTTTCGGCCCTTGAATAAGCATGCTCATGTGAATGTACTTCGATTTCATGCACAACCAGGGGGGAGGTTGTACATCCATACAAACACGGGCCATGTGCTATGGTTGGTGTTCTGGTTGCCAAACGGATTCATGCCATCGGTACACGCGCCAAGCACGATGTTCCTTGCATCACATTCAAAATACTGATAGAAGCTGTTCAACGCTCTCCACTGGCTTCCATCCTTCACGTGTCTCAGCTTCGGATCATCTCCATCGTCGGGCTTCTTCCTCTCCGCATGCCAGCGCATTAGCTTTGCTTCCTTGGGATCTACAAAATACCTCTGGAGACGGGGAGTGATCGGTAAGTACCATACAACTTTCTGGGGACATTTCTTCCCGGCCTTCTTGTATCGAGAAGCATTGCACACCGAACAACTTGTTTTTTCCGCGTGCTCCTTCCGATAAATTATGCAATTGTTGATGCATGCATGGTATCTAACGTGTGGCAGATCAAGAGGGCACACGATCTTCTTGGCCTCATCAACACTAGTAGGACATAGATTACCCGCGGGAAGAACATCCTTCAGGTACTTGAGATGCTCATCGAGGCTAGTGTCGGTCCATTTGTTTTTAGCCTTCGTCTTCAGGAGTTGGAGCGTGAAACTCAAGCGGGTCACCTTAGGATTGCAACCATCATACAATGGAGTGTTCGAGTCTACCACCAGTTGCTCCAGCTTAGCCTCCTCTCTAGAAGCAGCTCTCTCAGTACTCATCTCCTTGCGAAGCAATGCTTGAACATGAGGGTCCCGCATGATTGAACTTAGTACCGATGAACTCTGCTGCGTGGAGTCCATGTCGTTCTCTCCACCGCCATCTCCGGCCCCTTCTCCTCTGCCATGTCCGGCCCCTTCTCCGCCGCCATGCCCTGCCTCTTCCCCGCCTCCATTATCGATCATCTCTTCCTCTTGCCCCGTGTCATCATTGCCTGCCCCGTCGGCATCCTCAACATCACCATCCTCATCTTCAGTTATCCACCGAGTATAGCCATCCATGAAACTAGTCATGAGCAGGTGCGCTTCGACACGACCATCGTCATAGGGGTCGAGCCAAACTATTCCTTTGCATTTTCGACACGGACATAAAACCTCTGTTAGGTTATTTTCTTTCATGTCCTGCACCGCCGACCGCAACCACATGTCCACCATCGTTCCACTGACCATCATGAACGTCTGCACGGTAATAATAAAACAAATTGATTATAAAAATGTGTGCATGCATCAAAGTCATACAAAAATTCGGCATGACCTTCCCTAAAAATAGGACATATATGGATCTAGAGTTTCCCCGGAATTCACCGAAAAGTAAATAAATTGACATTTCGGCAAAACATAGGCAACTCAAAAGCACAATTTAGCGTCAACTCATGCCACACACACAATTTCCACAAACATATCACACACACATAAACATATTTCCATTTTGCAAAAGCATGAAATTTTCATCACCTCTGTCTCGAGATCGAGCACACGGTGGAGATGCTGTTGTAGGGAGATCAAAAGTGCACAAAGCTCTTCTTGACAAAGATAGATCTAGTTATGGGGCAAATTGGTCACTTAACTAAATCCTACATCTACCTAGCTACCTAATTTGGGAGGAGAGAACTTCAACTAGTGGAGGGGAAGGAAAAAGAGAAAGGAGATGCATTAATGGAGGTGGTGTAGTTAGGTAGGAGTAATGAAGAGAGAGAAAGGTAGATAGAAGAGAGAGAGTAATGGGGGAGAATTATTGAGGAAGAAGAAGAGTGAGAGTGGGAGCATGTGGGAGGTAGGGGAAAGGGAAGAGAGGAGGGGGGGAGGGACGGGTGGGGAAAAGGTGGTGGGTTGGTGCGGATTAGCAGTAGCGCGGGAGTTAAAATGTGCTGCTGCTAAGGAAGTAGCAGCATCGCGCTTTGGGAAACGGCGCTACTGCTAACCGGGACCAAAAAGTGTGCCAATTTGAAATTTAGCAGCAGCAACTTCAGAAAAAAGCGCGCTACTACTACATCCATGTAGCGACCCGACCCGATTGGATCAAGTCTCTGTGCTTAAGTGTCATCCCTGGATTGGTATGCTGACACACACAGTACTCAAGGATTTATAACAGAGGTAAATCACATGTTTAAAGTAACGTAAATACTATTACCTCAATCCAAATAGTGGAAGTAACAAGGTCGTGGATTCCCATCAACACCAACGGCAAAGTTGAGTGTAGAAATTGTAACCCTAACATAACACTTACTCGTCATAAGGTTCCTGCAACATGAGACGTTGCAACCACAAAGGGTCAGTACATTGAATGTACTGGCAAATTCACACCATAGAGCAATGACGAATGAAAGCTACCACTACATGCATATTTGGCTGGTGGAAAAGCTCTATGCTTACAGTTTTGCGTAAAGCCAATTTTTCCCTACTGCAAAGGAATAAAATTTTATTTAACTATCATGGTGGTTGTTAAACATTGAGAATGGTTGACAGCATTCTCAATCCCAATTAAGTAACATCATCATTAAAAACCCAACAATATTAATTATAGTAACATGATGAGATTCACATGATAATCCAAGTACTAGATACTCAAAACGTCCATAACCGGGGACACGGCTAATCATGATTAGTTTATACACTCTGCAGAGTTTTGTGCACTTTTCCCCACACGACTCGATTTCCTCCGTTGGTTTTCTCGCACTACATGGTGTTTGAGAAACGGATGATCGAGACATAGTCTTTCAAAAGGGCTAGCACCTTACGATGGATAGACCTGTACACCTACTTTTCCCTACATCTGCTAGTCTACCACTGTAAGAGTTCGCACGACTTAATCAACTATGCTAGAGCCCATAATAGCATGTGGCTGCACACGGAAGTTTCTAGCATGAATAATCTTATGATCCCTTTGCGCCTGGGTGGTGGTCCAAAAACAAACAGGCAATCCTGGAATACCCAAGTGCCTCAATCCACCCAGATATGTATTAAAGTTGCCACCTTAAATAAACCATTAATTAACAATCTCACATCTGTCATGGAAATTCACTCACCCAATCCACGTCTACTAGCATAGCATGGCATAATAAGCAAACGTAGAAGTAACTCCCAAGGGTTCGAGAATAAAACAGGTAATAGGTACTACCTCATCTACTTCCCAAAACCCACATTTTAATCAGATCCTAATCATGCAATTGTTTGAGGATTGGTCTAATGCATAAAAACTGGGTAATAAAGAGGTATGATCAAAGTGTGAACTTGCCTCCAATGTTGATGAAGATGATTCACACTCAAAACTCTTTATAGTTCTACTCGTCACACTCCGGTCAATCTATCGTGAGCAAGCAATAGTAACCACACATAAGCAATCACTCAAAAGATCGGAAAGAACGAAGAGAACAACTCGGAAAACATCAAAACCAAGAAAACAACTCTTGCAGCATAAAACAATTTCTAACAGTACCAAAACTATGTGAATTTGGCCTTATCAGAAAGTTTAGGTCAAGAGCTTTGATTTGCAAAAAGAATCAACTCAGACGGAGTTACGAAACTCAAGTTACAGACGAAACAAGATTGAATACTAATCTGAACTAACTCAATTTTTAAATTGTCAAAAACATGTTTAAGTTGTTTATCTGGATAGAGGGGATCATAGCGAATAAGTGAGCGTTGGTTTCGTTGAAAACGGAGCTCCGGTTCAAAAGTTACGATCGAACGAAGGTTTGAACTAGATTTGAAGTTGAATAAACTTGATTTGCTCAATCTCCAAAATCCAATTTTTATTGGAAAGAATATGTCACAGGGATTATTTTGCAAAAAGAATCGCTTAAATCGGAGTTACGGATAAAAAGTTGGAGGGTTTTGAAGTTCAGGGACTGTTCTGAAAATTCTAGGGGCTAATCTGCAATAATAATCACAGATAGGTCCCTGACATAAAATAAACAGAAAACGAAAAGACTAAGTAATGAACGTCCGTTACTGAACGCTAACGAACGAATTCGTTCACTGCGAAGGTATAAACAGCGAATGTTCATAGGATTAACTAAAAAAACTGAAAACCGATCTATAAAGAAAACAAGTCGGGTTTTTTGCGGTTTTTAAAACAATTTTTTTTACAGACAAACAAAAATAATAATAACAAATTAAATAAAAATATTATATAGGCATATAATATATCAAAATTTTTAGAAAAAGATTTCCTACATCGTGAACATTTCTTTAATATCAAATAAAATACACAGAAATTAATATAAAGCAAAGAGTGCTTCTGCTCTAGTAAAATCTAGTAAAAATCATTTTAAATTTATTTATCTCCAATTTTCTATTGTAGGGAATCATGTTACCCTATTTTCCATATATTTTATTTTTGGAGAAAAATAATTTGAATAAAACCCAAATAACTCCCAATTGAAAATAATTTCAAAAGGACTTTAAATTGGATTTCTTTTAAACTCCCAACTCATATTTCATATGTTTTGAAGAAGTCATTTTTATCTTCTCTCATGAAAATCATTGAGTTGCTTGAAGTTTTTTGAAATTGAAATATTTTCAAATGAAATTCAGATATTTTCAACAACCCTTTTCATTTAAATAAATGGAAGAAGTCATGTCATCTTCTCTCTAGGGTTTTATGATGAAATGAATTTGACTTCACGGAGATCAAAAATGCAAGACGAAAGTTTGGGAAAGTCCTTTTATTCCCTCTCATTTAACTTTCAAAAGTTTCAAATTTCACTCAACTTCAGTCAATCAATCAAATAATCAATCAAATCTATATATTTACTATAACATTCCAAAATTTAGAATTTTGGGATGTTACAATCCATAGTAGTAGCGCGGCTCGAGGCACTGCGCTGCTGCTAAATGGAGTTTGGTGGACACCGCCGGTCGATATTTGTAGCAGCGCGGTTTACACCGAGCGCGCTACTGCTAAAAACTTGTCAGTAGCGAGTTTCCCGCACACGCGCTACTACTAATTAGCAGCAGCGCTCCTTTTTGAGCCGCACTGCTGCTAAGATTCTGTGTATAGGCTTTTTCCCTAGTAGTGTAATCCTGTATTACTTTGGTACCCCCCTGCCAGACTTATGGCAGGGCACACATCAAGTCTAGTACTTATACATCTCCAACGTATCTACTTTTCCTAACGCTTTTCCTCTTGTTTTGAACTCTAATTTGCATGATTTGAATGAAACTAACCCCGGGCTGACGTTATTTTCAGCAGAACTACCATGGTGTTGTTTTTGTGCAGAAATAAAAGTTCTCGGAATGGAACGGAACTTTGCAAGGATATTTTATATCAAATAAGAGAAATTCTGGAGCCAGGGGGTACCTGAGGGGGGCACCTGGGTGGGCACAACCCACCAGGGCGCACCAGCCCCCCCTCCTGGTGGGTGCTGCCCACCTGGTGGCCCAGCTGACCCTCAAACCGATGCTATAAAATCCCATATTTCCAAAAAACAGGGAGAAAGAATTATCACGTTTCACGAGATAGAGCCGTCGCCGTCCCCTGTTCTTCATCGGGAGGCCAGATGTGGAGTCCGTTTCGGGCTCCGGAGAGGGCGATCTTCGATCTTCGTCATCACCAACACATCTCCATCGTTAATTCCATTATGCTCCCCACTGGGAGTGAGTAATTCCTCTGTAGGCTCGCTGGTAGGTGAGGAGTTGGATGAGATTCATCATGTAATTGAGTTATTTTTGTTAGGGCATGATCCCTAGTATCCACTATGTTCTAAGATTGATGTTGCTATGACTTTGCCATGCTTAATGCTTGTCACTTTGGGCCCGGGTGCCATGATTTCAGATCTGAACTGTTTATGTTATCACCATTATATCCATGTTCTAGATCTGATCTTGCAAGTTATAGTCACCTACTACGTGTTATGATCCAGCAACCCCGGAGTGACAATAGTTGGGACCACTCCCGGTGATGATCGTAGTTTGAGGAGTTCATGTATTCATCGTGCGCTAATGCTTTGTTCCAGTTCTCTATTAAAAGGAGGCCTTAATATCCCTTAGTTTCCAATAGGAGCCCATTGCCACGGGAGGGTAGGACAAAAGATGTCATGCAACTTTTTTCCATAAGCACGTATGACTATTTACGTAATACACGCCTACATTATATTTATGAACCGGAGCTAGTGTCGTATCGCCCTAGGTTATAACTCTCTCATGATGAATAGCTTCCAATGAGTCACCGATCCAATGCCTACGAATTTATCTTATATTGTTCTTTCTAAGTTACTACTATTGCTACTACTATCGTTACTGCTACAATATCACTGCTATCACTGTTACTGTTACTGTTACTGTTACCGTTACTACTGCTGCTATCATCAAAACTATCATACTACTGTGCTACTAATCACTTTGTTGCAGATAATTAATCTCTAGGTATGGTTTAATTGATAACTCAACTGTTAATACCTTCAAATATTCTTTAGCTCCCCTTGTGTCGAATCTATAAATTTGGGTTGAATACTCTACCCTCGGAAACTGTTGCGATCCCCTTTACTTCTGGCTTATCTAGACCTTTTTCTGGCGCCGTTTCCGGGGAGCGTAGCTATATTTGTTGAGTCACTTGGGATTATTATCATATTGTCACTATGAAGAATCTGAAGGATGCTAAGGCTACGATTTTTCCCTCAAAGACGAGGGGAGGTAAGGAAGTGCCATCCAGTTCTGCTTTAGATTCACCTTCTGTTATAAGTAAACTTGCAACACCACAACATGATATTAATTCCGATATGTTGCAAGTTATTGATGATGCTACTTCTGCTATGAATGCTACTCATGATGATGCTAGTACCTTGCTTGATGATGATGTGCCACTAGGTGAATTTCTTGATGAACAAATTGCTAGAGTAAGACAACATGATATTGTTGAATCTGATGATGAACTTGAAACTGAAAATCTTGAAACACCTACTAGAACTAGTCCTCCTAGATATGAATTGCCAAAGGTACCGGAAGGTTATACTGTGAGTGAGGAGGCAACTAGAGATATTCTTGCTTGTAAGGATAGAGATGATCTAGAGAAATTATTATGCAAGTATAAGTAAAGATATCTGAATGCTAAAATGAAATGTGATGCTCAGTTTGCTACTTCACCTATTGTTATTGATGATAAGGATTATGAATTCTCTGTGGACCCAAAGTTAATCACTTTGGTTGAATCTGATCCTTTCCATGGTTATGAAACTAAAACTGTTGTGGCACATCTTACTAAGTTGAATGACACAGCCACCGCCACCCTTTTTGCTCATGATGAGAAGATTCGCTATTACTATATTCTCAAGTTATTTAAGTTCTTAATAAAGGGTGATGCTAAAGCCTGGTACAATACTCTTGCTCCTGGTTGTGTACGTAGTCCCCATGATATGATTTATTACTTCTCTGGAAAATATTTCCCTGCTCATAAGAAATAAGTTGCCTTGCAGAAAATATTTAACTTCATGCAAATTGAAGAAGAGAGTCTCCCACAAGCTTGCGGGAGGCATATTGATGCAGAGCATCCTACAGTCATCACCATGTCAAGAGTCCATTTGGCAAGTGACACGTGCGACCTCTACTTCTCATACATAAAGGTGAATCTTCTCCTTTACACATGTTCACTTGACACCTTCGAGGATGTTATACTACTTGACACTTCTCCTATGTGCATGCATAGGTATTGTCGGAGATTCACGGATGTCGAGGAGGAGTGCAAGAGCCAAGGAACAACTACACCATCCGTGAGGGAAGCCTGGAAGCAACGACAGAAGAAGACGATGCTGCTAAAGCTACAGTGGCTGGACATCCGGGCCAAGGGCTGGACATCCGGCGCCAGTGCAGTCGCCCACGAACTGCACCAACAGAAGGCCAAAGCATCAGCGGCCAGACATCTGGCCCGTGTGCCTGGACATCCGGCGCCACGCCACAGCCCGGACATCCGGCATCGTCCCCGGAAATCCGGCATGAGGCACCCAAAGCCAGAAGACCACCCCGCTCGGGCCGGACATCCGGCCAACCGTCGCGGACATCCGGCATCTCACAAGAGACCAGACATCCGGCCCCCACCCTGGACATTCGACGCCTGCCTGCGCGCAGAGTCGGGCTAAAGGCCCATGTATCCCTTTCCCACTTACCCCTTCATGGCTAAGACTATATATACTCCTCCCCCTCCTTCTAGTTAGGGTTAGCAGAGTGATAGCTCATTTGTATGTGAGCTTTGCTCCTACCACTCCTCCTCTTGAGAGAGAGAGAGACCACTACTCCATTGGAGGCCAAGACCTCCATCTAGGAGAAGATCTCGCGGGATATCATCAAGACCCCCTCACGGGCGGACCCCCTTCAAGACCTCCTCATGGAGATGAACTTTACCTTGTATCTTTCCTTTTGTTGTACATGTACCTTTGTGGATCTTGTGTGTTTGATTGTCTAGTGGATGTGTGATTGGACTTGTTCTTGAGTGTTTCCCCTTGTGATTTCTCCCTGTTTTTCCCCGTGTTCTTCGTGTTCTTCGAGGGATCCCACTCCAATCGTGAAAGATCGGCCTACACCGGGTTAGCCCCGTATCATATGGTATCATGAGCCACGTTTATCACATATTTGGAGTCCCTCTCATTGTTTTCTAGCCTTCTTTTGCTTGATTTCGTCCTAAATTTTGAAAATCCCCACCAAAAATAGCCCCAATTTTTTTGTGATTTGTTGGTTTGATGATGTTTTGTTGATTTTGATCCATCGATTTGCTTGGTTTTGAGTGGATCTAGCATCTTCCCAAGTTTCTCCACTTTCCATCCACGAAATCCATGAAATTTTGCCCCCGAAATCATTAATTTCTGCCCCAAATTGAGTTTCGAAGTCCAAATCCCGATCTGGAATCGTCGGGCCGGACATCCGGGCCATCGGGCCGGACATTTGGTCCCTGGAGTGCAAAATCGCGGCTCTCTGGATAGTCAGCCCCCGGATATCCGGCCCCCACCCCCGGATGTCCGCCCCTGTAGATTTCAGCCTCCCATGTTTCACCGTTTTGACCATAACTTTCACATCCGGAGTCCGATTTTCGCGTTCTTTAGCTCGTTGAGTAGCTATTGACATCCCCCATCCATCTAGATAAGTTTCAACATCATTTGACTCTATCAAATTTTCGAAAATTTGGCAAGTTTGCCTAAGCCCTCCACCACGTCATCCGCATAGCCGCACCGACTTCGGCAACCTAACCCATTTTGTTCACCATAGCCTTAGTGGTTGCTTCAGTAGTGATTTGAGTCCCCTAAGGTGTTTTGGACGGTTGCTTCTTCCTCAACCACCACCACCTTTTCTGCATAACTTTGCCCACCATACCCTTCCACTACCCAAACTTAACCCAATTTTTGTTTGAGCTTGTTTGAGTTGTGGCTTGTGTCTCCAAAGGTGTTTCGGCTACTTAGGGACGGCAACTTCAACTCCGACACATGTATAGCCCATTATCCCACTTCTGCATTGCCAAGTGCAAACCACCACCGCTTTCCGCTACCACCATTCGACATTTGCCTTTGAGATTTTGAGTTTGCGGTTTTTCTGTTTCCTAGGGTGTTTCGGCTAACTAGGAACGGATCAACATCGGCAACACCGCATATCATCATCGCCAAGGACGGTAACCTCGACGACACCATTGTACATTCCCCTTGCAATTGCATTGATAACCTCTAGCCCATTTTGCGTCACTTGTCTATCAAGACTAACCATTTGAGTATTGTTGGCAACATGACTTGTGCACATTAGTGATCATACTTCCCATAGCATACATACCATATCATCGTGGTGCATATATTGGTATCATATCTTGTGTCACAAGTTGGTTCCCGCATATACACAATTGCTATCTTGGTTTGTGCATTGTGCAAAAGTGGCCATACAAAAAAAAGAAATAAAGCTTTTAAGCAAAAGAAAGAGAGCAAAGAGCTTGTAAGCAATAGCCATAGCATCAAAATATATCATATGGTATCATACTTGATCATCTTGGATCATTGTGTGAGAAACACCGGGAACCATACATATATAGCATACTTGGGATAGAAAGTTTATCCATTTTGCATCTTAGGTTGTGCACAAGTGTCATATCCGCCTATTGAGCAATCGTGCTAGCGTCTCTCTTGAGTTGTGCAACACGAGCATTTTCCGTGGATTCCACATTTTGTGCTCATTCCTTGGTTGCACGACCCCATTTATCTATCTGTGTGTGTTTCCGTGTGCCACATATTGCTGTTGGTCTACTTGTTTCGCTTGCGAATTTATGAATCTCTTTCAACATTATTGACTCTTGCTAAAATTTTGCATCAAATTTTTGTGCCACTATCCTCACCGAGCTCTACCATAAGCTTTACTTGATAGGTGTGAGTGAACAAGTCCGGTACCAATTCCACTATTCTTTCATTTCACATTGAGTGAAACGGGATACATCCTCAACTTTGGGAAAAGGTAACTTGGTATTGTTTATCTCATTTCCTACCCACCTCTACTCGAGTCTTGTGATGGATAGGCAAGGCATTTCACCTTCGGTCTACAACAACAACGATGAGTTCGATGCCACAAACAACAACTTCGACGCCAAGATGCAAGCTCAAATGGAGGAGATCAAAGCCCTCATCAAGTCCTACAAGCGATCTTCCTCATCTTCAAGAAGACGCTCAAGAGCACATGCTTCCGACCTACCATCTCCGGCGAGATCACATCGGCATCGACACCATCACCAACAAGAACGTGAAGGTCAAGAGCTCAACACCAACAACCGCTCAACGACTTCACCATCTCCCTTGTCATCTTCACCAAGCGACTTCAAGGCATCTTTGCCTACGGACATACGGCATCTTCGCCAACAAGAACCTCGAGGCTATGCTCAAGAGAAGCTCCCCAAGCTCAAGTGCGCGACTTCCACGAGCTACTATGACCTTGACATCGACCATGCAATTCGTTTCTATGGGACTCAAGAACCCGAGGAGTATCTCGAGTGGGAGCGTTTGATGGACGACTACCTCAAGCTACATCAAGTCCCTTCCGAAGATCAAGTGAAGTGCGCCACAAGAAACTTCCACGACTACGCCTTGACATGGTGGCTTCACACACCTTCAGAGTACTACGACATGAGTTGGCCCAAGATGAAGAGAGCTTTGCGGTGAGAGTTCATGCCTCCAACCTACACGGAACAACTTCGAGGCCAATTGGAGAACACCATCCAAGGATCCAAGTCCATCGACGCGTACTTTAAGGAGATGAAGATTGCCTTGCAACAAGCCGGCATGGACGACCCCATTTCGATGAAGTTCCACTTCATGATGGGATTGCACAACGACATCTCCAAGACTATGTTCCTCGAGAACTACAAGTCCATCAACGACTACTACATTGGTGCTCTCAAGGTGGAACAAGAACTCATGAAGGCTAAGGCTTCTCCACCCCAAGCACACTTCACGGCGACCAAGCTCTACGACAAGCATGAGGCTACTACCACCACGATGTCCAAGGCCGACGAGCTCCAAGACGATGCTCCCAAGTTCGACTTCACCGCCATCCCTCTTTGTGGCATTGATGATGCCGAGTCTACCTTGACTCTTTCTCAAGAAGGTGCGGCGACGAGTACGACTACGGAGACCTTCAAGGACCAAGCTTTGGAGGCGAGCGACAAGGTCGCGAGCAAGGATGATGCTTCCATCTTAGGAGGCGAGAGTGATGATGTGCCATCTTCAGCCTTCATCCACGCGACGGCGACGAGATGATCGAGCATGGGATTTTCCCTTCGGTCATGGAGGAGAGTGATGATGTGCCATCTTCGGCCTTCATCCACGAAGACGACAACGAGATGGTTGAGCATGGGATTTTCCCTTCGACCACGGCAACGTATGATGACTTGAGTGACTTTTGCCACCATATTGAGAGTGAGGGTGACTTCACCACTACCCGCATATATAACGAGTTGCCCCACTTCCCATGTGAGGAGAGCTACAACCCCCACCACTTGAGTGAGATGAGTGACTCCACCATATGCGACTTTGAGTGCACCTATTTTGAGGGAGTGAGTGAACCACCACATAGAGAGTGTGTGATAGTTGATAGGTCTTGTGAGGCCATTTGTATTTTTAACAACTTGACCTCTACTTCTATTGTGTCTTCTCATTTGGTGCTAGGTCCCATTTATGATGACGCGTCGATCCTCGACGACTTCGTCCTCCCTTTGGACAAGACGATGGCCATGGTGGAATATGATGCACCCCCACATCATTACATCAAGATGAAGATGACCACCATTTGGTCTTTCCGACCTCACCTACACCACTTGAGTGGAATGAACAAGGTAACATAGGTGAAGGTGATGCTCTAGTCCCACTAGTGGACATTCTTGACATTGATTACTTCCATGATGTTGATACACCTAGTACCATGCTTCATGCTAGTATGATTTCCCCATGTGGTGATTTGCCCATTTATGATGAGTATGATGATTCTCATGTGGAGTCTATTAGTTGTGATGCCATGTTACATAGGATTTCTTGTGACAATTCTTTAGGTCACGTCATGTTTGATAATCCGCTTGACTTGTCATATGCTATGCATGAGATCAACCATATGTCTTATTTGCAATCTCTTCATAGTGACTATGCATATGCCATTAAAATGAAGCCAATTTGCACATATGGCATAGATGACAAGCCCATGGTTATCGGCATTTGTTTTTCTTGTGATGATATTGATATGCTACCTTTGCATCATTTATCTCATATGCCATGCCATGACCACCTAGCTTCGGATATGCATTGTTTTGGATGTTGTCCATTTTCTCCATATGATGTTTCCAATGTTGTTCATGAGGAGACCCCATAGTTTCCTCATACATGTTAGGAGATTTTGATCCATCCCTTCCATTGCATGATCCCCATAATTGTGTACACCATATGCTCCCCATGAATAAACATGCTATTGATGTGCCATATACTTGCATTCTAAATTTGTGTCCCCATCGTGTCATGCATAATAACTATTCTTTCATGATGGATGACATGTTCTTATACCATGCATCAAATTTCTTTGAGCGATGCTTATCTTGTGCTAACTCACATGTGCACATACACATCATGATGGATGATGTGTACATTTACCATGCGCACAATTTCTTTGGTTTGTGTCCTTTTTGTGTAGGTACCCATGAATACTTGTCGACCTCGCAATCCCACGAGTTGACAAAACGAGCTCTATAGAGCAACGATGATTTGGGATCCCATGGATTGTCTTTCTCACCGCTCTCTTCATGCAAAGACTTCACGCATTTCTTCTACATGGCCCTCACTTGGCTATGGGTTATTGTCCATTACGTATCATATGCCCATCTTGCCATGTTCACTTTGCATGATATGCTCATTCCTACGCCTTTGACATGCTTGTGACCCATGCTTTGCATTACACATGATGATTGATTCTAGTACTTGTATGTGTATTTGCAAGCTTGGTGGAGATATTGCTTGTTCTTGCCATGTTCCTTTTGTGCACCATTCCTATGATGATACTTTCATCTTGCTTTGTGTTCGTGCTTGCGATATGTCATGTGCATTCCCTATGCCTATTATTTGCTCACATGACATGATTGCCATGATTTCTTCTAGTGTGTTGCATCTTCGCTCCACTAGTTTGCACGACTTGATTACTATGCTTGCTTATGTCGCATCACCAATGACTCATACTTGCTCATTTCATGCGGTTGATGACAACCATCTATATGCTTTGCACATGATTCATATTGCTTCTTGTCATATATCTCCATGTGTTGCCTCTCTCATGCTAGATTTGCCATGTATTGAGTGCAGCAATGATTCTCTTCTTGCTCATGAGATTGCCCCCATAGCATTCTCGCATATATTTGGAGATTTTGACATATTTCTTGTGAAGCATGCTTGTCTTACCTCTTTGCATCATATACCTAGTGCCATGAATATAGCCATTGTTGCATCATATTATTCGTGCACTTGTGCTTCTAAAGGTTATGTGCAAGAGAAGAGAACCATCATGATGGATGATGTGTTTATCTACCATGAACATACGTTCTTTGTTTTGTTGTGTGCATGTGTAGGATACTTGGACTTCGTGCCAACTTCCACTTCACGTGAGTTGACCATTCGAGCTCTTGAGAGGGAGCCTCATATATTCTACCACGACTCGCTTCTACACCATACTTCCTACCACTTCGACAATGTGAACAATGCACAAGGAAATGCTTTCAAGGTGACATCCTTCTTGAGCTTGAATATTGTGGATCATACTTCATGTGTTGCTTGCACCATTTGCACGCATGTTTGACATATTGCTTTCACCCATGATTGCCACATTTCCATGTTTCATGATATATATACCTTGTGTGTTGCATCCAATTCTTGGTCTACTTGCTACTATCATATGATTGGTTGCACCAATATCATTTCTTCACATATGCCATGTCCCTTTGCTTGTCACAAGCTTGACTTGATTGCCTCACACATGATGAACAATTGCTCTTTCTATTGTGTTGAGTGCCACACTATATTCACTACACCCTATGCACATTATGCTTGGATTGCCTTGCACTTGACCCATGTGTTTATACACTTCATTTTATTTGGTGTTGTGAATACTTCTTATGCCTACCATAGACCTTTCATTGAGTGCTTGATGCTTGTTTGCTATGACCTTGAGGTAGATGCTTATTCTCTTGTCACACATACTTGCATCTCTACCTCACATTTGCATCCTTGTCCCCATGACATCTTTGCTTGTGCTCAACTGATATGCTTACATGCCATGTCACAATCCTTTGTCACACCCGATGCTATGCTTGATGACAACACTTGTTTGGTGAATCACCTCTTGAATGCTTGGTTTTGCACTAATGCTAACCACATTTGTTTTTCCAAGTGTTTGTTGTTCTTGCTTCTTTTGAAGGAATCACTAGACGGTGCGACATTGGAGAGTGCCCATTTCGAGTTTCAAGGTGATGAGTGCTTGGTGACCGACCACTTTGACACGGCACCGCCATCTCTTTCCCATGGTGATTTGGTTTTTGATCCGAGGTCGGATCTTTTCCAAAGGGGAGGGGATGATGCGGAGCATCCTACGGTCATCACCATGTCAAGAGAGTCCGTTTGGCAAGTGACACATGCGACCTCTACTTCTCATACATAAAGGTGAATATTCTCCTTTACACGTGTTCACTTGACCCCTTCGAGGATGGTGTACTACTTGACACTTCTCCCGTGTGCATGCATAGGTATTGTCGGAGCTTCACGGATGTCGAGGAGGAGTGCAAGCGCCAAGGAACAACTACACCATCCGCGAGGGAAGCCTGGAAGCGACGACGGAAGAAGACGATGTTGCTGAAGCTACAGCGGCCGGACATCCGGGCCAAGGGCTGGACATCCGGCGCCTGTGCAGTCGCCCATGAACTGCACCAACAGAAGGCCAAAGCATCAGCGGCCGGGCATCCGACCCGTGTTCCCGGACATCCGGTGCCATGCCACAGCCCGGACATCCGGCATCGCCCCCGGAAATCCGGCGGAGGCACCCAAAGCCAGAAGGCCACCCCGCTCGGGCCGGACATCCGGCCAACCGCCCCGGACATTCGGCGTCTCACGAGAGCCCGGACATCCGGCCCCCAGCCCGGACATCCGGCGCCTGCCTACGCGCAGAGTCAGGCCAAAGGCCCATGTATCCCTTTCCCACTTACCCCTTCGTGGCTAAGACTATATATACTCCTCCCCCTCCCCCTAGTTAGGGTTAGCAAAGTGATAACTCATTTGTATGTGAGCTTTGCTCCTACCACTCCTCCTCTTGAGAGAGAGAGAGACCACTACTCCATTGGAGGCCAAGACCTCCATCTAGGAGAAGATCCCGCGGGATATCATCAAGACCCCCTCACGGGCGGACCCCCTTCAAGACCTCCTCATGGAGATGAACTTTACCTTGTATGTTTCCTTTTGTTGTTCATGTACCTTTGTGGATCTTGTGTGTTTGATTGTCTAGTGGATGTGTGATTGGACTTGTTCTTGAGTGTTTCCCCTTGTGATTTCTCCCTGTTTTTCCCCGTGTTCTTCGTGTTCTTTGAGGGATCCCACTCCAATCGTGAAAGATCGGCCTACACCGGGTTAGCCCCGTATCACTTCTCCAATTGCTTAATGCTTTGTCTGATCATCCTCTTAAAAAATGAAATACTTGATATCTTCTATAATGGACTAACCGATGCTTCTAGGGACTTCCTAGATAGTTGTGCTGGTTGTGTTTTTAGGGAACAAACTATTGGGCAAGCTGAGGAATTATTTAATAACATATTGAAAAATCATGATGATTGGACTCCTCCTGAAACACCTATTAAACCCACTCCTAAGAAGAGGGGTATCTTATATCTCAGTCCCGAAGATATGCAAGAGGCAAAGAAATCTATGAAGGAAAAAGGTATTAAGGCCGAGGATGTTAAAGATTTACCACCTATCGAAGAAATACATGGGCTTGAAGCACCATCACCACCCAAGGTGGTAGAGGTAAAATCTTTAATGAAATTGAACAAGATTCTCAAAGGAACAACACCACTACACCTAGTCTTCCTAAAAAGAAAAAGAATCAGAAAAATGATAAGACTTTGCCTGCCTCTAGTGAACCTGAAATAGAAAAACCTCCTGATAATGATAATTAAGTTTCTATCTCTGATGCTGAAACTCAATCTGGTAATGAACACTCATCTTCTGATAATGAAAAACATAATGATGAGGTTCATGAAGATACTCAACCTAATGATAAAGAACCAGATAATGATGTTGAGATAGAACCAGCTGTTGATCTTGATAACCCACAACCCAAGAATAAAAGATATGATAAAAGATACTTTGTTGCTAGAAAACATGGAAAGAAAAGAGAACCATGGGTTCAAAAGCCTATGCCCTTTCCACCTAAGTAAACTAAAAAGAAAGATGATGAAGAATTTGAACACTTTGTTGAAATGATTAGGCCAATCTTTTTGCGTACTCGCTTAACTGATATCTTTAAAATGCATCCTTATGCAAATTACATGAAAGACATCATCACTAATAAGAGAAAAATACCGGAAGTTGAAATCTCCACCATGCTTGCTAACTAAACTTTCAAAGATGGAGTACCTAAAAAAATTGGAGATCCAGGAATACCAACTATACCTTGCTCCATTAAAAGAAATTATGTGAAAACTGCCTTGTGTGATTTGGGAGCTGGTGTTAGTGTTATACCTTCTTTATATAAAAGACTTGATTTGAATAAACTCACACCTATTGAAATATCTTTGCAAATGGCTGATAAATCAATTGCCATACCTATCAGTATTTGTGAGGATGTGCCTGTTGTTGTTGCTAATGTTACTATTTTGACTGACTTTGTTATACTTGAGATGCCCGAGGATGAAAACATGTCGATTATCCTTGGTAGACCCTTCTTGAATACTGTAGGGGTTGTTATTGATTGCAATAAAAGCAAAGTCACTTTCCATATCAATGGTAATGAGCATATAGTGCACTTTCCAAAGACACAAATCCAAGTGAATGGTATTAACGTTATTGAAAAGTCTCCGACAATCACTATTGGAAGTTTTCAACTACCTCTACCTACTGGCAAAAAGAAATATGAAATGCTTATTGTTGGGGACATTCAAATCCCCATTGAGGTAACTTAGTGATTTCCGAAAGTTCTTCGGTTTCATGCTAATCGAAAGTGGTTGATGAATTTAGTAAGCACTACCTTCTGTCCCTACCTTTTGTTTCTGTTTTTATTAGTTACATAAAATAAAATGACATGCTTTGTCGGTTTTCTGAGTTTTCCATGCAATAAAAAAATGACCCAAAAATAAAAGTTCTCAGAATGCTCTGAAAAACTGATATGATTTTTTTCGGAATAGTTATGAATTTCTCTTGCAAATAATATCAGAGGGAGGTTCACTAGGTGGGCAACCCACTTGGGTGCGCCAGGACCCCCAGGCGTGCCCTGGTGTGTGCTGCCCACCTAGTGGGCCCCTCACTTACTTCTTCTTCCCACACCTATCCATTCACCCAGAAAAAAATCACCACCACCCTCTATGTCGTGTTCTTGCCTCCGAAACCGCGGATTTCGATCTCTTTGCTCAAAGCTCCATTTCCAAACTGTTTGGGGATTTGTTGCTTGGTATGTGACTCCTCCATGTGTCCAATTAGTTTTTTTATTGGTTTATATTTAGCATAATTATCTACTCTTGGTGCTGATGTAGATGAGCTTGCATGTTGAATTCTTAGAGTTCTAAGTGGTTTGAATGCTTGGTATGGCCTCTATACATCCCTATGAGTAGTTGCTATCATTTTTGTGAAGTTTTGTTAATAAATTTTTCATGACCAAAAATTTTCAGAAAATTATACGCGAACATTATGAGCTTCTTTTGAAGGAGTTCTTCGAGGAGGAGATCCTTGGATGCATCCTCTAGCAGCAATTCCATTCGTCGGTCCTATGCTGAACCAAGCAAAAGTTCCATTCAAAGTGCCACCACCAAAACATGCTTATGGCCATGCAACGATTATATGGTGAGAGTTGGTATTAAGGAGGAATTTGAGCAATTAGTTCACAATACCAAGATCGGTCCCTACATTTCAGATAAGTGTGACCAATGCCTTATCCTCACTGAATCATTTGTCAAAGAATTTAAATTCTTTCCCCATGAGTCTAGGGTGTCTTTTAAACTTTATGATAATCCATTTACCATTTCTCTAGAAAAGTTTTCTCACCTCTGCAAAATCCCATTCTGGGTTTCGCTCGATGAGCCACCTAGGTCTAAGTTTGAAGCATTCTTAACTAGTCTTTGCTTTGGTGAAACTAGGGGAGTGACGCAAGGTAGAATAAAGAGCATACATTTTCCTGCAATTCAGTACTTCGCATTATTTAATGGAAAATGCATAGTAGGCAAGCAATACTTTAGTACGCTTTGTGCTCCAGACTTGAGCCTCATACGCGCCGCTCTCACCGGTGAAAGGAGTTATAACCTTGGAGCGATTGTTGCACGCAGACTGCACCATAAAGCTAATAGTGGCTATTTCTATGGCGGTATTTATGCCACGCGCTTAACACAAGAGCTGGGTGTTTCACCTTTGCCCTTTGACCCTATCCTACCCACACAGTCTTTAGACTTTGATGCTTTAAAAAACCATAAGATCCTCAAGGGAAAAATTCATGACTTCACTTACAATCTGTTGTTTAACCAAACTTCTGTTGTGCACACATATTTGCTTACGCCTGATTTTTTTGACTATCACAGCAGAGGAAGATATTTTGTTCTTGAGAGCGAGGCTCGAGCTCACAACGAAGTAGTGGAGGCAGCACGGCGGGTTGAGGCGTCAGCACCGAGAGCCTCCGTGAGCTACCACGTCGACTACCATCCAGGCTACTGATTGATTACCAAGCTAGGCCAAAAGCCTAAGCTTGGGGGAGTATGTATTCCCTCCGATATTACATTCATGTTCACACATTGCATTCCAGTTGTCAGTGTCCACACTTTTTCATTGTATCATCCATGCTTAAATTATTTTTCTGCTTTCTTCTTGTGTGTTTGAAATACTTTAAGAAATTCCCAAAAATATGTTTCTTGCTTCTTTTTGATTCTTCTCCCTAGTTTAAATTGTTGTAGTACTAAAAAGAAAACCCAAAGATTTCCTTGTTCTTCTTTTACTTGTTGGTAGCTTTCCCGTGTAAATAGTTTTTCTCGTTTTTGCTTTTCCCTTTTTTGTTTGCTTGCTTTCAAAAAACCAAAAACTCCAAAAATATTTCAGTGTGTTTCTCTAAATTTCTTTTTCTTTTATTCAGTCATACCGAGGAGAAGACCACGATGAAAATGTTGAGTGGCTCTCATTTGCATTGTTGATCTAACAGAGAGCCCATATTACCGTGTCTTCTCCCCTTGAATAAGATGTTTGCAGATTCCAGCTTAGTCCACGACACTGTTACACTATTATTATTTCCAATCGTTCGGTCATGCAAGTGAAAGGCAATAATGACGATATTAGATGAATTGGTCGTGGCAGAGAGAAATGGGTATGAACTCGACTTGTTCTGATTTTGTAAATATGCTTGACCTAGTATTCATGCTTCCGCCCATTATGATCAAACATGTTTGCAATGACAATTAGAGATTATAGTTTCTCATGCCATACATACGTAGCTAGGAGTGAATAATAACTTATCTTGGATATCAACATTGCGTTAAAATGATTGTGATGTAGTATGATGATATGGTATCCTCCTCTGAATGTTCGAGTGGCTTGACTTGGCACATGTTCATGCATGTAGTTGAATCAAAACCAACATAGCCTCTATGATATTTATGTGCATGGTGTTCATATCCTACTCATGCTAGTATCCAATGTTACTCATGCATAATGCATGTTCATGACCGTTGTTGCCCTCTAGTTGGCCGCTTCTCAACCTAATTGCTAGCCTTCGCCTGTACCAAGTGGGAACTCTACTTGTACATCCGAAAACCTGAAATCCAAGTTATTCCAGATGAATCCACCATACGTACCTGATGTAGGGCGGAACCCTATGGTGACGATCTTTCACGTTTGGAGTGGATCCTACGTGGAATCACGAAGAACACGCGGAAGAACTAGAGGGAAAACACGGGGAGAACAAGGGAAAACACTCAACCAACAAGGAATCGGTCACACAAGTGCTAGATCAAAGAACACAAAGAGATACACGAGATCCAAAGTCAACAAAGGTAAGGATACATAGGAAGCGTTTTCTTCTCCGTGAGGAGGCCTTGAAATCCACGAGGGGATCTTCCCACGAGGGGATCTTGAATCCGATAGGATCTTCTCCGAGGAGGCCGCGGTCTCTCACGAGGAGGAGATCCGGTGGATGAGCGAAGCTCTGTCTCTAATTGAGCTAAATCAACGCTAACCCTAACTAGGAGGAGGTGGAGGAGTATATATAGTCATGGGCCATGAAGGGGTAAGTGGGGGATACATGGACTCGGTCCAATACACTGTGCGCAGACAGGCGTCGGACGTCCGGTGGGTTCCGGTCGTCCGGAGGCTCGGGAAGGTCCGGACGTCCGGGAGTCTTCGGACTTCCATAAATTTGGCTCGGGTGGAGAAGTACCGGACGTCCAGAGGGGTTCGGTCGTCCGGGGGCCTGGGAGTCGTCGGACGTCCGGTCCTGGTCGGACGTCCGGCCGCTGTAGCGTGCGTTGGCCTGGTTTCCTTGGGCTGGCGTGACCTTCAGGGGCCGGACGTCCGGGCTGGGTCGGTCGTCCGGTGGCTGTAGCTTCGGGCAGCTCCTTCTCTTGGTCCTTGTACTTGGTGTCCTCGCTAGCTCTTCCATTGGATGTGGTGGCTCCGTGGCTTTCCTCTAAGTACCTGATCATGCATAGGACACACGTTGGAGGTAGTAGCCATGTCTCACATGTAGAAAGTGAAGGTTCGGAGAGGAGCGAGTTCACCTTGTGTCCAATGGCGTATGTTCAAGGTCTCGTCATTTGTCCACTTGGGGTTTGGAGAGTAGTCAGAGTGTACATCGGGATGAACGTGGGATGCTCCGCATCATCTCCCCTCCCCTTGGGAAAGATTCGACCTCGGATCGTGATCCTCATCAACATGGAAACGGTTGTTGGGGACGAACTTGTAGTTGGACGGAGTTGAAGACATGCCGCAATCCAAGTAGTCCAAGGTGTCACCGGAGTCATAGACATGCGAAAAGAGCAAACACAAGCAACACTCGGGAATACAATGGTTAGCGCACACAAAGTGTCCATCATGTAAGAATGAGTCCGTGCGGCAAGATTGGTCGTGACAAAGCGCATGAAGCTTATCAAGATGATCTAGAATGAGATGCAAAGCATTCATGGGAACAAAAGCATGGTGCACAAAGCGACAAATTCTACCATTGTGCAAAATGATGTCATAGAGAGACGGTTTATCAATGGCATGAATATGGTAATGGATGCTCAACATGTGTATGTTATCATGCAATTGATGGTCGACAATATGATCATGATGTATGAATATGCCATCAAGGTAGATCACAACAAATTTGCTAAGAAAATGCACAAGCTCATATATCATGGATGACATGGGAATAGGTGCAACAAGACAATCATAATGTGTGTCAATCCATGCATAGGGTGCAAATTTGTCATGGGTGGTGTTGTACCATAGCTCGATGTCGTGGCACTCCTCAACTCGAAGGTCCATAGGGTCCATCTTCAAAGTCGGTCCTCCATCCAATATATGTATCATGTAGACAATAAGAAGGAAACAAAAATAAAAGAATGACCCGTCCAATATGTGTATTTGAGGATGGCTCAAATGGAAGGAGGTCACCTTTAGGAGGTTCTCAAGGATGATGGAGTTGCGCATCTTGTATGCCTTCACATAACCAAGTTGTCTCATGATGTTACCGCCTTGTGAATCCTTCAAAATGAAAGAACATGACAAACACTCGAAAAAACAAATGAGGTTAGCGGAAGTGCAAAACCTATCATTCGTGTGGTAAGATACCCAACAAGTGTATGCATCATGCTCATCATAAGAAATGACAAGGGAGTATTGCATAGTATGGAGGCATATGATGCGAGAACAACCAAATGCAATAGGCTCAATCAAACAAGCATGCATCACAAGTAAAGTGTCCAAGTCTCCAAGATCAATAAGCAGAGATGCAACTATTGGAAACAAGCGACAATAGAAAAGATATATCATGTGAGAGGCATGAACATATATGTCATCAACCCAAGAAAGCGAGTAAGAGTGAAACATGGGTGATGCAACATAGCAAGCAATCATAGCGATCAAGTCAAGCAAGCTAGTAGTGCGAAGATGCAACATACTAGAAGGAATCATGGCCAGCATGTCATGTGTGCAAATAGTGGGCATGAATAATTCACATGCCATAGCACAAGCATGAAAGAAAGATATGAGGAAAGTAGGTTCATGGTGTTGGCAAGAAGTCCTGTGTAAATAGCAATGGAACATCATGACTCTCCCAACACAAGAATCAACAATAGTATGAGGCACATGATAAACATGGCAATAGCAACAAGGATCTCCACCAAGCATGCAAGTACACATAGAAGTATCATAATGGTGAATCATGGGTAGATGCAAGCAAGGTTCACAATTGCATGGCAAATGCATAGAAGCAAGTAGAACATGCAAAGTGAACACGGGAAAATGAGCATAAGGTGACAAGTGGTAAATAGCCCATAGCCGCGTGAGAGCCAAGTAGAAGAGATGCGCGTAGTCCTTGCACGAAGGGAACGGTGGTAAGGATAGTCCACGGGATCCCAAGTCGTCGTTGCTCTCAAGAGCTCGTTTCGTCAACTCATGGGATTGTGAGGTTGACGAGTGTTCATAAGTACCTACACAAAACAAAGACAAAGAGAAAATTGTGTGTGCATGGTATATGTACACATCATCCATCATGATGCACACATGCATGTGTCGGTTAGCACAAAATAGCCAACGCTCAAATAAATGAGATGCGTGATATAGAAACATGTCATCCATCATGATAGGTCTGTTGTTATGTATGTCATAATGGAGACTCAAAGGATGTAATGCATCATGAGAAATATCTAGAGCATTGTTATTCATGGAATGCATATGGTGTACACTATCATGAGAATCATGCAAAGTATGGAATGCATCCAAATCTCCTAATATGTATGAGGAAACTATGGGGGTCTCCTCATGAGCATTAGTAGGAACATCACATGGAGAACATTGACAACATCCAAAACAAAGCATATTTGGAACAATGTGATCATGGCATGGCATAGTAGATGAATTGTGCAAATCATGTAAAGGAAGCATGGCAATATCATCACAAGAGAAGCAAAAGCCTATGACCATCATCTCGTCATCTATGCCATAAGTGCAAATGGGATTTATTTTAATGGGGCATGCATAGTTACTATGTTAAGATTGAAATGATGCAATATGGGAGATCTCACTCATAGCATTTGACAAGTTCAATGGATTGTCAAACATGATGTGACCAAAAGAATTTTCACAAGATATCCTATGAAGCATAGCATCACAACTAGGCAACTCAACATGCTCATCATCATATTCATCATAAATAGGTAAGTCTAGGCATGAAGAAGTCTCACTAGCATGAAGCATGGGTATAGGTGGGTCAACATCATGGAAGCAATCATTGTCAAGAGAGTCCACTAGTGGGACAAGAGAAGCACCATCACCTATGTTACCGTTGGAGCGTCGCTCATGTGTTGTAGGTGAGGTGTTGAAGATCGTCTCGTTGTCATCTTCATCTTGATGGAACCATGTGGGGGTGTATCATCGTCCACCATGGCCATCGGTTTTCCCATTGGAGGGAAGGACTCATCGAGGGTAGGCATGTCATCATGTAGGAGACCTAGCACCAAAGAAGAAAACACACTAGGAGTAGAGGTTAAGTCGTTAGAAATCATAGTGGCCTCACATGCCGTGTCAACTACCTCACTCACTAAGTGTCGTGGCTCACTCACTCCCTCAAGGATGCTCTCACTAATATGGTTGGTGGAGTCACTCAAATGGCGCTCAACCTCACATAGGATGTGTGGCATGCTCTCATGTGTGGGGCTAGTGGTGGTCACACTCATCCTCTCAGAGGAAATGCTCTCAATGTCACGTATGGTGGAGTCACTCATGTCACTCATGTGGTGGTGGCTCTCCTCACATGGCACTTGGGGCATCTTGACATATGTGGGTGTCAGAGAGATGTAGGTGCAAATGTCTCCATGCGCGGTCGCGTAGCTTGACTCGGAGGAGGAGTCCAATGTGGGCGCCGTCTTCATGGTGTTGAAGAGGTTCGCGCTCGTCGTCGTGGTCTAAGGGGATGGCCCTTGCTCGACCTTCTTGTCACCGTCTTATTGTTGGAGGCCCATATGATGTGGCACCTCGTATCTCGTCTCCATGACCGAAGGGAGTTTCCCATGATCGGCCATCTTCCTTGGGGGGCTTCCGAAGATGGAAGTGTCGCCCTTGCTTGTAGGTGGTCGCCTTGGACTTGATGAAGTCGATGTAGGCGTACATGTGGGAAGTAGGCGAAGATGCCGTACGTACAAAGGCGAAGATGCCTTGATAGCACTTGGCGAAGATGTCGAAGTGGTTGTTGTAGCCGTAGCACCGTCTTGGTGGTGGTCGTCTCGCGGTCTTCTTTTGTGCTCATGAAGCGTCGGCTTGGCGTGTTGGGACTTGTTCATTTGCGCTTGTGGAGCATCTTCAAGATGATGATGTCGTTGTGGTGCTTGATGATGAGGACATGACTACCTTGGATATGACCAAAAATATTGCATATATGCATATTTGTCAGGTGATTTCTAGTGCAAACTATTCAATAATCTATTTGTGTTATCCAGAACAAAAATACTTCACACACTTTTGTGTTTTGTCTAATTGCAGGTGTATGGGACATTTGTATAATCCACATATGAAGATAAGGAAGAAAGAGATGTTTATTTGCTGTCCAAAAAGTTCTCTCACGTCACTTTTGGCCCAAAAGAAGATAGAGTCCAAGTCTCTCACGTTCTGGATTCAGATTCGGACTGCACAGACATACCTAACTCAAAACGCACACAAGTTTTTCATACGGACTCCGAATTGGGTGATTCTTTTTTTGTTGGAAACTAGATTTCGTGCACTTTCCAACCCAATTGGAATCACCTTCAAATTCGTCCGGAGCGTTGAGTTGTGGACGAAACAATCTGATGCTGCAGCAGAATCTGAGTCAAACTACAAGTCCAAAGGTGTTACATCACCTCCACTTGGGCCCATTGGCCTTGTACGACCTAGATTTAGTTTTAGGCTGCCTTGGGACGTCCTCCCACCTCCTTGGTCGCCACCCCTTGCTCCTATATAAGTAGATCCATCTAGTAGCTTTTTCCTTGGGATTTGTTTAGTTAAAAGTTAGCCATTGCAACTTCATGTACTTCGTTTGTGTCCAACGACCAGACCAAGACCGCTTCCGGATCCCCACCATTATCAATACTTCATATATATTTGCAATATTCAGATTGCTTTATCATATTCTTGCTCGTTCTTCGATTGCTTGCAGGAATAGACCTTCGTGGTCAGGCTGACCGTGCTTCCAGCATCGTCAGTAACCTTAGGAGATTGGTTTAGCGATTGCTAAGGCGCAACGTCGTGCACGTTTGTAGTCGAATCGTTAAAGTCGTCTCCACCAAATCGATAGTTATCATCTCATCGAAAGATCGGGACCCTCGCCTCTATCAAGTGGTATCAGTTTTCAGGTTGCTCGGTGAGAATTTCCAGTTTTCCTAGATTAGATTTATTTTCTTACCTATTGTCCAAGAAAAAGCCACAAAAAAAGAGTTAGATCTATTCATCCTTGGTCCAAGCCAGTCTGAGCCTTTGCAATTTTCTTTTCATTGCTTGCGTAGTTGAATTATCGGTTGCATCGTCGTGTCGAGTTGCTGGTCTTAGTGTCTAGTTCCTTTAGAGTTTCGAGTTCTATTCACATTAGTCACGCAGCCGCTGCATCATTATCCCATCCGCTGTCCACCATCCAATCCACCAATTTCCACCACGTGCTACGCACTGTTTATTGTCATAATCATAGTTGAGGTCACTCACATCTTCGCCTGATCGAATCTGCATCTTATCTAGTTTGTCTTGGAAAGAGGGAGAAAAAGAAGATAAAGAAAAAAAAGAGAGAAAAAAGGAAAGAAAAAAAAGAAAAGGAGGGAGAAGAAAAAGAAAAAAAAAGCGTGAGAAAAAAAAAGAGAGAAGAAAAAAAATTGGATCTATCTAGAATCAATCTCGTACCTGAATTCGGATTGGAATCTGTTTTGCGCACTGTTCAGTAAAACAGGTGTATCTTCCTCATACGAAGTCCGTTTTGGCTCCGTGAGTACTCAAATTGAAGATAGCAACGAGCCGCATCTAAATAGTTGCAGAAGTTAGTTCAATATTTGACACCTCAAAATCGGATTCTAAATAGGTCTTTTTGCCCTCCGAAGTTCACGAACACAGCTTGTTCCAATTTTTCAAGCCAGTTTTAGAACTCTTTGACTCCTCATATCAACTCGGAATTGAGTGGTTCTTTTTGCATTGGAAAGCTTCAGTTAGTAGCATTGTTTGAAAGAATTTATCAGAAAATTGTCTCAAACTTTTCAAGAGGAAAGTTGGAGAGAGAGTTGTTGTATATCCTGCTTGGCAGTTGTTTTTCATCATTATCTTCACTGCCGTTGTGATCTTCACTAATATCTTGCTGTCAAGAGCTACTTAGTATCCTTCATTGATGCTAGTTGTGCTACGCCGTGACCTCATTAGTATTCTAGGCTCGCGTCTCTAGTCCGGTCTAGCCTAGGACCAGCACAGTACCGTCGTTGAGCCTTTATTCAACATTGCATCTTTGAATTGATTATTGCTAAACTTTTGCTACCATATATAGCCAACCCAGCTCCACATATTTCTACACCGTGTATACGTACGCTCCCCTGGCAATCGGTTTACTCAATATTCGGAGTTACTTGACACCGCTGGTTGCCGATCACCGCCTGCTGCATGGTAAGAACTTGTAAGGCATTGATATTTGCTTTACTGTGAGCGTTTTACCACCACATCCTAGTAGTTATAGGAACATTATTTTTGGGTTTTGTTTCTTGTTCTACTAATCATGACAGGATCCAGAGTCAATTCATGGGCTTTGTCGATCGCGGGAGACGTGCCACCACCTTTGCAAATACCACAACCGTCACGAGAGGTGCACAAACATCCAAATGCACATGATCAGGTTAATGTATCTATACCACCATTTAATGGCCGTTTTAAACCTGCTTTATATATTGAATGGGAGTTCGACATAAAAAATATATTTGCTTCCCATAATTTCGATGAACATAAAAAGGTTAAGGTTGCGGTTGGTTCTTTCACTAGTTATGCTTTGGTTTGGTGGAGTGAATATTGTCGGTTACACCCTGATTATATACCTACTACTTGGGATGATTTGAAACTTGCCATGCGACATACTTTCGTCCCTGCTTATTATACTCGTGACATGATTAAGAAGTTGCAACACTTAAAACAAGGTAGTGAAACTGTAACAAAATATTATGATGATTTACAAACTACCTTGTTGCATTCCTCTTTAGAAGAAAGTGAAGATGATTTTATGGATAGATTTTGGGGAGGATTAAACCGTGATATTCAAGAGATACTAATTCATGAAGAGTGTTATCCTATGGACCATTTGTTTCATCTTGCTTGCAAAGCTGAACAGGAAATAAAACGACGTGTTGGCCACGAGGAGAACAAGCGCACGGTGCACATTCCAAGAGTTGATATGATTGTTCCTTCAACTACTAGGCATACTATGACAACCACATCCGTTGTTGTCAGGACTACATCACCTCCACCATGTGACACATCGCCCCCGAGAGTGGCTACATCATCTGAGTTGATCATAAGAGGTAATGACAAAGGTACTGATCTTCCATCTCTACATGAGAATGATGAATGCCTTGTCAATTTGAATGCACCATCTGATGAGCTACCCACTACTTTGATCACACCACCTATTTTAGAGGACTACGTTGATAATTTGACTTTGCCATGTGATCAAACAACTGAAATACCAACAATTTTGAGTGCACCCATTGAATTAACTATTGATGCAAAAGAACCAATGTTTAATCATTTTGATATGACCTCTAATCTTGGTGATGATTCTGTGTTGAATGACTTATTGCATGTTTGCTTATTTAAGCATGTTGTAGCATGTACATTTGATGCAAGTAAGGTTTATTCACCAATGTTGGGATGGTTTAATGATGAACATTGTCAATCTTTTGAAATGAATAAGAGCTTCACTTATATGTGCAAACTGAGTTGTAATATTTTCATGCCTTCTACTTCTTGTGCTAATTTTTTGGCTTTAGATTTTATGAACTATGCAAGTTACTCATCTATTCATGTGTCATATATGCAAAAATCAAGGGAAGTAAAAATGGATGACATATACATATACAACATGTACACCTTGTCTCTTTTGTTAGCCACATTTCAGATTAAGCAACGCCGAGGACGGCTTTATTTTCAAGAAGGGGAGGATGATGAGGACATGACTACCTTGGATATGACCAAAAATATTGCATATATGCATATTTGTCAGGTGATTTCTAGTGCAAACTATTCAATAATCTATTTGTGTTATCCAGAACAAAAATACTTCACACACTTTTGTGTTTTGTCTAATTGCAGGTGTATGGGACATTTGTACAATCCACATATGAAGATAAGGAAGAAAGAGATGTTTATTTGCTGTCCAAAAAGTTCTCTCACGTCACTTTTGGCCCAAGAGAAGATAGAGTCCAAGTCTCTCACGTTCTGGATTCAGATTCGGACTGCACAGACATACCTGACTCAAAACGCACACAAGTTTTTCATACGGACTCCGAATTGGGTGATTCTTTTTTTGTTGGAAACTAGATTTCGTGCACTTTCCAACCCAATTGGAATCACCTTCAAATTCGTCCGGAGCGTTGAGTTGTGGACGAAACAATCTGATGCTGCAGCAGAATCTGAGTCAAACTACAAGTCCAAAGGTGTTACATCACCTCCACTTGGGCCCATTGGCCTTGTACGACCTAGATTTAGTTTTAGGCTGCCTTGGGACGTCCTCCCACCTCCTTGGCCGCCACCCCTTGCTCCTATATAAGTAGATCCATCTAGTAGCTTTTTCCTTGGGATTTGTTTAGTTAAAAGTTAGCCATTGCAACTTCGTGTACTTCGTTTGTGTCCAACGACCAGACCAAGACCGCTTCCGGATCCCCACCATTATCAATACTTCATATATATTTGCAATATTCAGATTGCTTTATCATATTCTTGCTCGTTCTTCAATTGCTTGCAGGAATAGACCTTCGTGGTCAGGCTGACCGTGCTTCCAGCATCGTCAGTAACCTCAGGAGATTGGTTTAGCGATTGCTAAGGCGCAACGTCGTGCACGTTTGTAGTCGGATCGTCAAAGTCGTCTCCACCAAATCGATAGTTATCATCTCATCGAAAGATCGGGACCCTCGCCTCTATCACTTGATCTCGTAGGCATTCGTCTTCGTCGTGCACATGATGCTTGGAGGTGACTTTCCCTTCATGACGATGTGGATCACGAATGTGATGGTGGTCACCATGTCGATGTGGACGAGGACGATTTGCACTTGCATCGCTTTCGCGCTCCGAAGACTTGTGTCTTGAATGTCGCCGCCTTGAAGATGACGAAGGGGAAGAAGACTTGATCAAGGCTTTAATCTCCTCCATCCTTGCATCTTGCTCCTCTTTATGTGCGGAAAACTTCTTCTCGATGTGCTCTCGCAATCTTGATTGTGCGCCTTGCACTTGTCATTGTAGATCGAGGATAGACGCTTTGGTGATGTAGTTGTTCATGCCGTCGTTGTTGTCATAGACCGGAGATGAAATGCCTTGCCTATCCATCACAAGACTCGAGCAAATATGAGTGGGAGAAAGAGAAGAACTTATACCAATGTACCTTGACCAAAGTTGACAATGAATCAAGTTCACTCAAATGCGGACAGTGAAATAGCACTATTGGTACCAATCCTTGTCGGTTCTCACACCTACACAAGTAAAAGCTTATGGAGGAGCTCGGTGAGGATAGTGGCACAAAATTTTGATGCAAAATGTTAGCAAGAGTCAATAATGTTGAAAGAGATTCACAAATTCGCAAGTGAAACAAATGGACCAATATCAATATGTGGCACACGGAAACACACACACGGATAGATAAATGGGGTCGTGCAACCAAGGAATGAGCACAAAATGTGGAATCCACGGAAAACGCTCGTGTTGCACAACTCAAGAGAGACGCTAGCACGATTGCTCCATAGGCGAATACGACACTTGTGCACAACCTATAAGATGCAAAATGGATAAACTTTCTATCCCAAGTATGCTATGTATGTATGGTTCCCGGTGTTCTCTCAAGATGATCCAAGATGATCGGATATGACAATCTTATATGCAATGTGGTATGATGCTATGGAACTTGCTTACAAGCTTCTTTGCTGTCTTTCTTTTGCTTAAAAGCTTTATTTCTTTTTTTTCTATGGCCACTTCTGCACAATGCACAAACCAAGATAGCAATTGTGTATATGCGGGAACAAACTTGTGACACAAGATATGATACCAATATATGCACCACAATGGTATATGGTATGTATGCTATGGGAAGTATGATCACTAATGTGCACAAGTAATGTTGTCGGCAATACTCAAATGGCTAGTCTCAATAGGCAAGTAACGCAAGATGGGCTAGGGGTTAACAATGCAATGGCAAGGGGAATATACAATGGAGGGATACCATGATACCAAGATGATATGGAGGTTACCGTCCATGTCGATGATGAGTGGCGGTGTTCTTGATGTAGAAACCAAGATGATGGAGACTCGTCCCTAAGTAGCCGAAACACCTTAGGAAACGGAAAAACCGCGAACTCAAAATCTCAAATGACAAATGTCAAATGGTGGTAGCGGAGAGCGGTGGTGGTTTGCACTTGGCAATGTGGAAGTGGAATGATGGCTATACACGTCTCCGAGTCGAAGTTCCGTCCCTAAGTAGCCGAAACACCTTAGGAGACACAAGCCACAACTCAAAAAAGCTCAAACAAAATTGTGTTAAGTTGGGGTGGAAGTGTATGGTGGGTAAGTCTATGCGGAAGTGGTGGTGGTGGTTGATGAAGAAGCTATTGTCCCTAAGTAGCCGAAACACCTTAGGATACTTGAATCACTACTCAAGCAACCAATAATGCTATGGCAAGCAAAATGGGTTAGGTTGCGGAAGTCGGTGGTAGCTATGCGGATGATATGGTGGAGGGCCTAGGCAAAGATGCAAAAATTCACAAAATTTGATGGAGTCAAATGATGTTGGGTGGTATTTTCATGTGAAGGGGGATGTCAAGAGCTTCAAAACGAGCTAAAGAACGTCAAAATCAGAGTTCGGATGAATTAGTTATGGACAAAACAAAAATCAGCCGAAGTCAATATCTATAGGTTACGGACGTCCATAAAGGTCGAATGTCCGGAGCGTCGGACGTCCTGGAAAGTCAGAAACCATAAATTCGGTTCGGGTTAGGTGTTCCGGTCGTCCGGAAAAGGTCGGACGTCCGGTCGTTCCTAGGGCTCCGGACGTCCGTAAAACTCCGGTCGTCCGGTGGGTCGGGGTCAACGCGAAATTTCAGATCCGGGACGCGATTTTGGGCGGAAATTGGTGATTTCGGGGTCAACATTCGCGGGATTTTGTGGATGAAAGATGGGGAAACTTGGGGAAATGCTAGATCCACTCGAAACCAAGCAAATCCATGGATCAAAATCAACAAAACATCATCAAACCAACAAATCACACAAAAAAAATTGGGGCTATTCTTGGTGGGGATTTTCGGATTTAGGGAAGAACACAACAAAATCAAGCTAGAAAAAGAGGGGTAGGGGCTCCAAAAACGTGATCAACGTGGCTCATGATACCAAGATGATGTAGGGCGGAACCCTATGGTGACGATCTTTCACGTTTGGAGTGGATCCTATGTGGAATCACGAAGAACACGCGGAAGAACTAGAGGGAAAACACGGGGAGAACGAGGGAAAACACTCAACCAACAAGGAATCGGTCACACAAGTGCTAGATCAAAGAACACAAAGAGATACACGAGATCCAAAGTCAACAAAGGTAAGGATACATAGGAACCGTTCTTCTCCGTGAGGAGGCCTTGAAATCCACGAGGGGATCTTCCCACAAGGGGGTCTTGAATCCGATAGGATCTTCTCCGAGGAGGCCGCGGTCTCTCACGAGGAGGAGATCCGGTGGATGAGCGAAGCTCTATCTCTAATTGAGCTAAATCAACGCTAACCCTAACTAGGAGGAGGTGGAGGAGTATATATAGTCATGGGCCACGAAGGGGTAAGTGGGGGATACATGGACTCGGTCCAATACACTGTGCACAGACAGGCGTCGGACGTCCGGTGTGTTCCGGTCGTCCGGAGGCTCGGGAAGGTTCGGACGTCCGGGAGTCTTCGGACTTCCGTAAATTTGGCTCAGGTGGAGAAGTACCGGACGTCCGGAGGGGTTCGGTCGTCCGGGGGCCTGGGAGTCATCGGACGTCCGGTCCTGGTCGGACGTCCGGCCGCTATAGCGTGTGTTGGCCTGGTTTCCTTGGGCTGGCATGACCTTCAGGGGCCGGACGTCCGGGCTGGGTCGGTCGTCCGGTGGCTGTAGCTTCGGGCAGCTCCTTCTCTTGGTCCTTGTACTTGGTGTCCTCGCTAGCTCTTCCATTGGATGTGGTGGCTCCGTGGCTTTCCTCTAAGTACCTGATCATGCATAGGACACACGTTGGAGGTAGTAGCCATGTCTCAAATGTAGAAAGTGAAGGTTCGGAGAGGAGTGAGTTCACCTTGTGTCCAATGGTGTATGTTCGAGGTCTCGTCATATGTCCACTTGGGGTTTGGAGAGTAGTCGGAGTGTACATGGGGATGAACGTGGGATGCTCTGCATCAGTACCTATATGTTGTATTGCCCTGCCATCCTAAGTAAATTTGCATGGGCCACCTCTAAACACTTCAAATAAATATCCTTTTGTGTGCCTGGATCGTTCATGGATAACTCCAAGAATCCAAACGCTCCGTGAACTGATATTTGTAATAATTTGGAAATGAAGGTACATAGATTCTTTTTAAAGCACTTCTTTTTGCATAAAAAAATTTAATATCACTAAAGAGAAGGACAGGAGGTAGTCGGTATCTTCCATGCTAAGCGGGTTATTCTGAGGTCGAGTGTTTATTCACTTGCCATCGCACGAGAAAAGGGCGGTAATAGGGATGCCCAGTCCCAAACTGCAAAAAGAAAAGAGCTTACAAATAATCAAACAAAAACTCCCAATGGAGTCATAACCTTTACATTTTCGCTTGGGAATGGCTACTAGCGTGCTTAGCATGGAATATTGATAACTAATGGTCGTGAAGTGAATGACAAGGGTGCATGTCTCAAAATATCATTTACCTCTGTTTTAAAAAACTTGAGCTCTAGCACCTCTGCAAATCATTGCTTCCCTCTGCGAAGGGACTATCCATTTACTTTTATGTTGTGTCATCACCTTCTCAAATAAGCGCTAGAACCTGAGAGCACTGTTGTCATGCTGATGCATTGTGTATAGCTAATGTTGGGTGCATCATGACTGGATCTTTTCGACCATGAATTACAATGTTTAGTCGTTGCTTGAACTTTGGGGGTGCTCTGCATTTATGTTTTGCGGTCTCAGAAAGGGCTAGCGAGATACCACTATTGTTATATTATATCATGGTTGTTTTGACAACGTGTTGCTATTTGAGATATCTTATTATTGCTCTCTAGTTGTTTATGTCGTTGATATGAGTTAATATAATTTTTAAGAGTTATTGTCGACATGGTTAGTTATAATCCTTTATGAAAACCTGGGTGATGTTTAAGCTTATTATGAAACAAGAGCAAAAGAGTTCGTAAAAGTATTTCTTTTTCACTTTCATTTTATCAACTGAATTGCTTGAGGACAAGCAAAGGTTTAAGCTTGGGGGAGTTGATACGTCTCCGACGTATCTACTTTCCCTAACGCTTTTCCTCTTATTTTGGACTCTAATTTGCATGATTTGAATGAAACTAACCCCGGACTAACGTTGTTTTCAGCAGAACTACCATGGTGTTGTTTTTGTGCAAAAATAAAAGTTTTCAGAATGGAACAAAACTTTGCGAGGATTTTTTATATCAAATAAGAGAATTTCTGGAGCCGGTAGGTACCTGAGGGGGGACCCTAGGTGGGCACAACCCACCAGGGTGCGCCAGCCCCCCCAAGTGCACCCTGGTGAGTGCTGCCCACCTGGTGGCCCCACTGAACCTCAAACCGACGCTATAAAATCCTATATTTCTAGAAAAAACAGGGAGAAAGAATTATCGCGTTTCACGAGATGGAGCTGACACCGTCCCTTGTTCTTGATCGGGAGGCCGGATCTGGAGTCTGTTTGGGGCTCCAGAGAGGGGGATCTTCGATCTTCCTCATCACCAACACATCTCCATCGCCAATTCCATCATGCTCCCCACCGGGAGTGAGTAATTCCTTCGTAGGCTTGCTGGTCGATGAGGAGTTGGATGAGATTCATCATGTAATCGAGTTAGTTTTGTTAGGGCCTGATCCCTAGTATCCACTATGTTCTGAGATTGATGTTGCTATGACTTTGCCATGCTTAATGCTTGTCACTTTGGGCCCGGGTGCCATGATTTCAGATCTGGACCGTTTATGTTATCACTATTATATCCATGTTCTAGATCCGATCTTGCAAGTTATAGTCACCTACTATGTGTTATGATCCGGCAACCCCAGAGTGACAATAGTCAGGACCACTCCCGATGATGACCATAGTTTGAGGAGTTCATGTATTCACTGTGTTCTAATGCTTTGTTCCAGTTCTCTATTAAAAGGAGGCCTTAATATCCCTTAGTTTCCAATAGGACCCCGCTGCCACGGGAGGGTAGGACAAAAGATGTCATGCAAGTTCTTTCCATAAGCATGTATGACTATTTATGGAATACATGCCTACGTTATATTTATGAACTGGAGCTAGTGTCATATCGCCCTAGGTTATAACTGTCTCATGATGAATATCATCCAAGGAGTCACCAATCCAATGCCTACGAATTTATCTTATATTGTTCTTCCTAAGTTACTACTCTTGCTACTGCTATCGTTACTGCTACAATATCACTGCTATCACTGTTATTGTTACGGTTGCCGTTACTACTGCTGCTATCATCAAAACTATCACACTACTGTGCTACTAATCACTTTGCTGCAGATAATTAATCTCTAGGTGTGGTTGAATTGACAACTCAGCTGCTAATACCTTCAAATATTCTTTGGCTCCCCTTGTGTTGAATCTATAAATTTTGGTTGAATGCTCTACCCTCGAAAACTATTGTGATTCCCTATCCTTGTGGGTTATCAGGTACACGACATAGCATACATGATAGAACCTATGGCTGAGGCATAGCGAATGACTTTCATTTTCTCTCTATCTTCTGTTGTGGTTGAGCATTGAGTCTGACTCAATTTCACACCTTGCATCACAGGTAAGAACCCTTTCTTTGACTAATGCATTTTGAGCTTCTTCAAAACTTTGTTAAGGTATGTGCTTTGTGAAAGTCCTATTAAGCATCTTGATCTATCTCTATAGATCTTGATGCCCAATATATAAGCAGCTTCACCGAGGTCTTTCATTAAAAAACTTTTATTCAAGTATCCTTTTATGCTATCCAGAAATTCTACATCATTTCCAATCAACAATATGGCATCCACATATAATATTTGAAATGCTACAGAGCTCCCACTCACTTTCTTGCAAATACAGGCTTCTTCGAAAGTCTGTATAAAACCATATGGTTTGATCACCTCATCAAAGTGTATATTCCAACTCCGAGATGCTTGCACCAGTCCTTAGATGGATCGTTGGAGCCTGCACACTTTGTTAGCACCTTTAGGATGGACAAAACCTTCTGGTTGCATCATATACAACTCTTCTTTAAGAAATCCATTTAGGAATGCAGTTTTGACGTCCATTTGCTAGATTTCATAATCATAAAATGCGGCAATTGCTAACATGATTCAGACAGACTTAAGCATCGCTACGGGTGAGAAAGTCTCATTGTAGTCAACTCCTTGAACTTGTTGAAAATCTTTTGCGACAAGTCAAGCTTTGTAGATGGTAACATTACCATCAGCGTCAGTCTTCTTCTTGAAGATCCATTTATTCTCTATGGCTCACCGATCATTGGGCAAGTCCACGAAAGTCCACACTTTGTTCTCATACATGGATCCTATCTCATATTTCATGGCCTCAAGCCATTTATCGGAATCTGGGTTCATCATAGCTTCTTCATAGTTCATAGGTTCGCCATGGTCTAGTAACACGACTACAAGAACAAGATCACAGTACCATTCTGGTGTGGATCGTGCTCTGGTTGACCTACGAGGTTTGGTAGTAACTTGATTTGAAGTTTCATGATCATCATCATTAGCTTCCTCTCTAGTTGGTGTAGGCATCACAGGAATGGTTTTTTCTGTGATGAACTAGTTTCCAATTCGAGAGACGGTACAATTACCTCATCAAGTTCTACTTTCCTCCTACTCAATTCTTTAGAGAGAAACTCCTTCTCTAGAAATGTTCCATTCTTGGCAACAAAGATCTTGCCTTTGGATCTGTGGTAGAAGGTGTACCCAATTTTTTCCTTATGGTATCCTATGAAGACGCACTTCTCTGATTTGGGTTCGAGCTTATCAGGCTAAAGCCTTCTGACATAAGTGTCGCAACCCCAAACTTTAAGAAACGACAACTTAGGTTTCTTGCCAAAGCATAGTTCATACGGTATCATCTCAACGGACTTAGATGGTGCCCTATTTAATGTGAATACAGTTGTCTCTAATGCATAACCCCAAAAAGATAGTGGTAAATCGATAAGAGACATCATAGATCACACCATATCTAACAAAGTATGGTTACGACATTCGGACACACCATTAGGGTGTGGTGTTCCAGGTGGCGTGAGTTGTGAAACTATTCCACATTGTTTTAAATGAAGGCCAACTCATAACTCAAATATTCGCCTCACGATCAAATCGTAGAAACTTTATTTTCTTGTTACGATGATTCTCCACTTCACTCCGAAATTCTGTGAACTTTTCAAATGTTTCAGACTTGTGTTTCATTAAGTAGATATACCCATATCTGCTCAAATCATCTGTGAAGGTCAGAAAATAACGATACCCGCCACGTGCCTCAACACTCATCAGACCGCATACATCGGTATGTATTATTTCCAATAAGTCATTGGCTCACTCCATTGTTCCAGAGAACGCAGTTTTAGTCATCTTGCCCATGAGGCATGGTTCACAAGTATCAAATGATTCATAATAAAGTGATTCCAAAAGTCCATCTGCATGGAGTTTATTCATCCGCTTTACAATAATATGACCTAAACGGCAATGGCACAAATATGTTGCACTATCATTATCAACTTTGCATCTTTTTGCATCAATATTATGAATATGTGTATCACTGCAATTGATATTCAACGAAAATAGACCACTCATGAAGGGTGCATGACCATAAAAGATATTATTCATATAAATAGAACAACCATTATTCTCTTATCTAAATGAATAACTGTCTTCCACTAAAAAGGATCCAGATGTAATGTTCATGCTCAACGCTAGCACCAAATAACAATTATTCAGGTCTAAAACTAATCCCGAAGGTAGATGTAGAGGTAGCGCACCGACGGCGATCACGTCGACCTTGGAACCATTCCCGACATGCATCGTCACCTTGTCCTTAGCCAATCTTCGTTTAATCCCTAGCTCCTGTTTCGAGTTACAAATATGAGCAACAAACCAATATCAAATACCCAGGTGCTACTATGAGCATTAGTAAGGTACACATCAATAACATGTATATCAAATATACCTTTGTTCACTTTGCCATCCTTCTTATCCTCCAAATACTTTGGGCAGTTCCGCTTCCAGGGACCAGTCCCTTTGCAGTAGAAGCACTCAGTTTCAGGCTTGGGTCCAGCTTTGGGCTTCTTCCCGGGAGTGTCAACTTGCTTGCCATTCTTCTTGAACTTCCCCTTCTTTCCTTTCCCTTTTTATTGAAACTAGTGGTCTTGTTAACCATCAACACTTGATGCTCCTTCTTGATTTCTACCTCTGCGGCTTTGAGCATTGCGAAGAGCTCGAGAATTGTCTTTTCCATCCCTTGCATATTATAGTTCATCACGAAGCCTTTGTAGCTTGGTGGCACTGATTGAAGAACTCTGTCAATAACACTATCATTTGGAAGATTAACTCCCAGCTGAGTCAAGTGATTATGATAGCAGACATTTTGAGTATGTGTTCACTGATAGAACTGTTCTCCTCCATCTTGTAGCTATGGAACTTGTTGGAGACTTCATATCTCTCAACTCAGGCATTTTCTTGAAATATTAACTTCAACTCTTGGAACATCTCATATGCTCCATGATGTCCAAAACGTCTTTGAAGTCCTGACTCTAAGCTGTAAAGCATGGCACACTGAACTATCGAGTAGTCATCAGATAGAGCTTGCCAGACCTTCAAAACATCAGCATCTACTCCTGCAACGGGCCTTTCAACTAGCGGTGCATCAAGGACATAATTCTTCCATGCAGCAATGAGGATAATCCTCAAGTTACGGACCCAGTTTGTGTAGTTGCTACCATCATCTTTTAACTTAGCTTTCTTTAGGAACGCATTAAAATTCAAGGGAATGGTAGTACGGGCCATTGATGTACAACATAGATATGCAAATACTATCAGGACCAAGTTCATGATAAATTAAGTTCAATTAATCAAATTACTTAAGAACTCCCACTTAGATAGACAACCCTCAAGTCATCTAAATGAAATGTGATCCAAATCAACTAATCCATGTCTGATCATCATGTGAGATGGAGTAGTCATCAATGGTGAACATCTCTATGTTGATCATATCTACTATATGATTCACGTTTGACCTTTAGGTCTCCAGTGTTCCGAGGCCATGTCTGTACATGCTAGGCTCGTCAAGTTTAACTTGAGTATGCCGCATGTGCAAAATTGTCTTGCACCCATTGTATGTGAACGTAGAGTCTATCACACTTGATCATCACGTGGTGTCTCAACACGACGAACTGTCACAACTGTGCATACTCAGGGAGAACACTTATACCTTGAAATTTAGTTCAGAGAACATCTTATAATGCTACCGCCGTACTAATAAAAATAAGATGCATAAAAGATAAACATGACATGCAATCAAAATATGTGACATGATATGGCCATCATCATCTTGTGCTTTTGATCTCCATCTCCAAAGCATCATCATGATCTCCATCGTCACCGGCTCGACACGTTGATCTCCATCGTTCCGTCGTGGTCATCTCGCCAATTATTGCTTCTACAACTATCGCTAACGCATAGTGATAAAGTAAAGCAATTACATGGCGTTTGCAATTCATAAAATAATGAGACAACCATAAGGCTCCTGCCGGTTGCCGATAACTTTTACAAAACATGATCATCTCATACAATAACGTATATCACATCATGTCTTGACCATATCGCATCACAACATGCCCTGCAAAAACAAGTTAGACGTCTTCTACTTTGTTGTTGCAAGTTTTACGTGGCTACTACGGGCTTCTAGTAAGAACCGTTCTTACCTACGCATCAAAACCACAATGGTGTTTCGTCAAGTTTGTTGTTTTAACCTTCTTCAAGGACCGGCCGCAGTAAAATTCGATTCAACTAAAGTAGGAGAAACATACATCCGACAGCCACCTTTATGCAAAACTAGTTGCATGTCTGTAAGTGGAACCGGTCTCATGTGCGTGGACATGTAAGGTTGGTCCGAGCCACTTCATCCCACAATACCACCGAATCAAAATAAGACATTGGTGGTAAGTAATATGACTATCACCACCCACAACTCTTTGTGTGCTACTCGTGCATATCATCTACGCATAGACCTAGCTCTGATGCCACTGTTGGGATACGTTGCATGGAAAACAAAAAAAATTCTACGCACACAGAATGATCTATCCATGGAGATGCATAGTAATGAGTGGGGAGAGTATGTCTACGTACCATCGTAGACCGCAAGCGGAAGCGTTTGACAACGCGGTTGATGTAGTCGAACTTCTTCTAGATCTGATCGGTCAAGTACTAAACGCATGGCACCTCCGAGTTCTGCACATGTTCAGCTTGGTGATGTTCCTCACCTTCTTGATCCAGCAAGACATCAAGGTAGTAGATGAGTTCCGTCAGCATGACGGCATGGTGACGGTGATGGTGAAATGATCATCGCAGGGCTTTGCCTAAGCACTACGAAAATATGACCGGGGGTATAAACGGTGGAGGGGGTAACGCACACGAGGCAATTGTCTGGTGATGAGGACATGACTACCTTGGATATGACCAAAAATATTGCATATATGCATATTTGTCAGGTGTATGGGACATTTGTACAATCCACATATGAAGATAAGGAAGAAAGAGATGTTTATTTGCTGTCCAAAGAGTTCTCTCACGTCACTTTTGGCCCAAGAGAAGATAGAGACGCTCAATGTTTTCCTTAGTTAACTCATGCATTTTTAAAATCAATTCAGCACGTTGTTTAGCATCAAAATTAACCTTCTCCGAAGATGGAAGAGGCAACAAATCAATAGGTGCACGAGGTAGGAAACCATACACATATTCAAAAGGGCACATCTTAGTAGTAGAATGCAATGAACGATTATAAGCAAATTCAATATGAGGCAAGCATTCCTCCCACATTTTCTTATTATTCTTCAAAACAGCCCTAAGCATAGTAGACAACGTTCTATTGACTACTTCAGTTTGTCCATCAGTTTGGGGGTGACAAGTAGTACTAAAAAGCAGTTTAGTCCCCAACTTAGCCCATAAACATCTCCAAAAGTGGCTAAGAAATTTAGTATCACGATCTGAAACAATAGTATTTGGCACACCATGCAAGCGAATAATTTCACGAAAGAACAAATCAGCAACATTAACAGCATCATCGCTTTTATGACATGGTATAAAGTGTGCCATTTTCGAGAATCTATCCACGACAACAAATATGCTATCCCTCCCCTTCTTTGTTCGAGGTAAACCTAAAACAAAGTCCATAGATATATCCTCCCAAGGAACACTAGGTACAGGCAAAGGCATATATAAACCATGAGGATTGAGTCGTGACTTAGCTTTTTGACATGTAGTGCAGCGAGCAATAAAACGCTGAACATCCCGTCTCATCTTTGGCCAAAAGAAATGTGTAGCAAGTACGTCCTCCGTCTTCTTCACGCCAAAGTGTCCCATTAATCCTCCTCCATGCGCCTCCTACAACAACAAAAGACGAACGGAGCTAGCTGGAATGCATAGCTTGTTAGCACGAAACACAAATCCATCGTTAACGACGAACTTGTTCCACATTCTTCCTTCTTTACAATTCTGCATTACATCTTTAAAATCAGCATCATGCACATATTGATCTTTGATGGTCTCCAAACCAAATATTTTGAAGTCAAGTTGTGAAAGCATAGTATAGCGGCGAGACAATGCATCAGCAATAACATTTTCTTTTCCCTTCTTGTGTTTAATGACATAAGGAAAAGTCTCAATGAATTCAACCCATTTAGCATGTCTACGATTCAGTTTAGCTTGACTTTTAATATGTTTCAAAGATTCATGATCAGAATGTATAACAAATTCTTTGGGCCATAAATAATGTTGCCATGTTTCTAAAGTCCGAACAAGAGCATATAATTCTTTATCATAAGTAGAATAATTCAGACTAGGCCCACTCAATTTTTCAGAAAAGTATGCAACAGGTTTGCCATCTTGTAATAACACACCTCCTAATCCAATTCCACTAGCATCACATTCAAGCTCAAAAGTCTTATTAAAATCAGGAAGTTGGAGTAAAGGAGCATGTGTCAACTTATCTTTCAATACCGTGAAGGCTTCTTCCTGTGCGGTACCCCAAACAAAAGGCACATCCTTCTTTGTAAGCTCGTTGAGAGGTGCAGCAATGGTGCTGAAATCTCTCACAAAACGCCTATAGAATCCAGCGAGGCCAAGAAAACTCCTCACTTGTGTGACCGTTTTGGGCTGCGGCCAACTCTCAATAGCTTCAATCTTGGCTTTATCAACTTCAATTCCCTGTGGAGTAACAACATAGCCAAGAAAAGATACTCGGTCGGTGCAAAAGGTGCACTTCCCAAGGTTACCAAACAAACGTGCATCACGTAGAGCAATAAAAACAGCACGTAAATGTTCCAAATGTTCCTCCAAAGATCTGCTATAAATCAATATGTCATCAAAGTAAACTACCACAAATCGTCCAATGAAAGCACGTAAAACTTCGTTCATTAATCTCATGAAAGTACTAGGTGCATTAGTTAATCCAAAAGGCATGACTAACCACTCATATAATCCAAACTTAGTTTTAAATGCTGTTTTCCATTCATCTCCCAATTTCATACGAATTTGATGGTAGCCACTACGCAAATCAACTTTGGAGAATATTGTAGAGCCACTCAATTCATCAAGCATATCATCTAGCCTAGGAATAGGATGACGATAACGAATAGTAATATTATTAATGCCTCTACAATCAACACACATACATGATGTACCATCCTTTTTCGGCACTAGAATAATAGGAACAGCACAAGGACTAAGGGATTCGCGTATATAACCTTTGTCGAGAAGCTCTTGTACTTGACGCATAATCTCCTTCGTCTCCTCTGGATTGGTACGGTATGGTGCACGGTTTGGCAGTGAAGCACCGGGAATTAAGTCAATCTGATGCTCAATCCCTCGAATAGGCGGTAATCCCGGTGGCACGTCTTGTGGAAAAACGTCAGCGAACTCCTGCAAAATGTTAGTGACAGCAGGAGGCAAAGAGGAAGGCACGTCCTCGAATGAAAATAATGCCTCTTTGCACACAAAAGCATAGCAAACAGATTTGCTGAAATCTAGCTCATCAATATCAGATTTGGTGGCAAATAAACATGCACTTTTCAATTTAATTTCAGAAGCAACACTAGATGGTTTATTATTATGCTTCATTTGTTGCTCAAATTCTTTTGCCACAATCTGATTTTCACTCTTATTCTTCTCCTGTTGTGCTTTATTAGCTCTATTAATATCATCTTTCAAAATGGAATCAGGAGTCATAGGAAGTAAAGTAATATTTTTATCCTTATGAACAAGAGTATAGTGATTGTTTCTACCATGGTGTACAGAATTTTTATCAAATTGCCATGGTCTACCAAGTAATAAGGAACATGCTTGCATAGGTACCACATCACAATCAACATAATCAGCATATGTAGAGATACTAAAATGCACACGAACAGTACGTGTTACCTTAACCTTGCCGCTGTTGTTGAACCATTGGATGTAGTAAGGATGTGGATGTGGTCTTGTGGTGAGAGAAAGCTTCTCCACCATCTCCATGCTAGCCAAGTTGTTGCAGCTCCCTCCGTCTATTATGACGCGCACAGAACGTTCCTTCACAACTCCCTTGGTATGGAACAAATTGTGCCTCTGATTTTGCTCAGCTTGTGTGACCTGCACACTCAAAACACGTTGAGCAACTAAACATTCATACCTGTCAGCGTCTTCAGGGGCCATGTATTGCGTCTCATGATCAGAATCATCTCCACCATGTTCTTCACGTGTAATAAGAGCCAATGTCTCCTCATCATAGTCACTAGCGGACTCATATCCACCATCCGCGGTAGCAATCATCACACGCGGAGATTTGCATTCCCTCGCATAATGACCTCCTCCCTTACAACGACGACAAATAATATCACTTGTGTGCCCTGTTGATGCCATGGAAGAAGAAGAACGCTGTGCAGGCCCCGCAGGTGCGCTCTTGGCAGATAATGGTGGTTGTGCCTGTTTTCTTGTATCACGGCTGGAGGTGGCACCGGATGGAGGTGCTGGTGCAGTTGAAGTAGAAGATGCATGTGGTGTCCATGATGAAGGTCGGCCTGCAGAAAAGTTAGTTCGCCCCAATGCTTGTCGATCCTGCACTTCACGTTCAGCTTTACAAGCAAGATGGAATAAACGAGTGATATTAGTATACTCCTTATAGTCTAGAATGGTCTGAATCTCTCTATTTAATCCACCCAGAAAACGTGCAAGCATAGCTTCATTCTCCTCAACAATACCACATCTAATCATGCCAGTTTGTAATTCCTGATAATATTCTTCTACAGAATTTTTTCCTTGTCTTAAACGCTGCAATTTTTGAAGCAATTCACGTTGATAATATGGTGGAACCCAACGCGTACGCATAGCAGTTTTCAAAGCAGCCCAAGTAGTTGGAATAGGATATAATCTACAATGTTCAGACCACCATACACATGCAAAACTAGTGAAAGCACAAACAGCAGCAGCAACTCGTCTCTCCTCAGGATATTGTAAACATGTAAATCGTTGTTCAGTTTCTAACTCCCAAGTAAGATATATATCAGGAACATATCTACCCTCAAATGGTGGAATATTCAATTTCAGTTTAGGAATATGGACATCATCGCGTACCTGAGGTGGTGGTGCAGGCCTACCATTACGAATATATACCTGAGGTCGACCTGCTGGTGGTGGTACAGGTGGCTGCACGTAGTGTTGATTTTGATCAACCTCATCCTCATAGCCTCCCACATAATCATCCTCCTCCGCATCAGCAGCAGGAGCCACAGAAGTATCAACAGCAGCACCAACAGTTTGGCCAAACGCAAGAGGAACACGGCTTGCTCGGCGGAGGTCTGCTTCGCGACGTGGAGGTAGTCGTTGTTGTTGTTGTTGGAGAGGTGCGTTAGGTACAGCGGGTGGTGGTGGTGGAAGACGCGCGAGCAATTCATTAAACTTGTTATCGAGCTTTGTTTCGAACGTCTTCTCAAGGCCAGTGATCTTCTCCATGGCCTCTTCAAAATTGTTCAGCACATCTTGCACCTGTTCAGTCATCATTTGCTGAAACTTATCATGAAGCTCCTTGTTCGATAAATTCTCCCAGTCAATCTCGTCGGCTTGTGATCCTGGCATGGTTAGCAGCAATAGAAACACACAAGAATATGATCCTACAGACTACGAACAAGTGCTGGTGGTGGGTGTCACAAATCCGTCAAGCAAATCTCAAATTCTTACCAGTTCTTACCCAGCAGCAGGCGGTGATCGGCAACCGTTGTAGTCAAAAACTCTCAAAGCTTGGATAGAGCGATTACCAGGGAGAGTCGAACACACGACGTAGATGTATGTGGAGCTGGGAAGGCTTATAGTATGGTAGCAAAAAGGGTCAGCAATAATCAATTCAGAGATGCAAAGTTGAATAAACGCTCAACGACGGTACTGTGCTGGTCCTAGGCTAGACTGTGCTAGAGACGCGAGCCTAGAACACCAACAAAATCACGGCGCGACACGTAAACAAGGGAAAAGCACACTCTGAATTTTTTTTTTCGCTCTTTTTTTTTTTGCGCTGTTTTTTTTTTGCGCTGTTTTTTTTTTGCGAAAAATCACTATAATGGCGAGTGTCTCAAAACTCTTCTTAGCTCAAACTGACAGGATGGGCACGAAATTTTTTTCGACCAATTTTTTTTTTTTTGACTGCCCGGACCCAAAAACTGGAAACGGGTCAAAAAAAACTTCCTATAATGGCACCTGTCTCAAAACACTCAGAAACACCTAAAAATAGGATAGCCAGAAATTTTTTCGAAAAATGCGTTTTCGAAAAATTTTGGGCCTAAACGGAGCGTGGCTACCCGACTCTTTTTTTCTCTATCTTTTTTTTCCAAGACAAACTAGATAAGATGCAGATTGGATCAGGCGAAGATTGTGAATGACCTCAACTATGATTATGACAATGAACAGTGCGTAGCACGTGGTGGAAATTAATAGATGGGATGGTGGACAGCGGAAGGGATAATGATGCAGCGGCGGCGTGACTAATGTGAACAGAACTCGAAACTCTAAAGGAACTAGACGCTAAGACCAGCAACTTACACGACGATGCAACCGATAATTCAACTATGCAAGCAATGAATAGAAAATTGCAAAGGCTCAGACTGGCTTGGATAAAGGATGAACAGATCTAACTTCTTTTTGTGTGGCTTTTTCTTGGAAAATAGGTAAGAAAATAAATCTAATCTAGGAAAACTGGAAATTCTCACCGAGCAACCTGAAAACTGATACCACTTGATAGAGGCAAAGGTGTCCCGTCTTTCGATGAGATGGTGGATTTCGCTTTGGTGGAAGTCGACTTTGACGATCCGACTACGAACGTGCGAGGACGTCGCGCCTTAGCAATCGCTAAACCAACTCCGAGAGGTTATTGACCACGCCGGAGCACGATCAACCTGACCACGAGGGTCTGTTTCCTGCGAGCAAACGAAGAACAAGCAAGAAACTAAGATTGCAATCTGGATATTGCGAATATAAGATGAAAGCTTTATTGATCAAGGTGGGGTTCTGTGACGCCTTTGTCTGGTCGTTGAACACAAACGAAGTACGCGAAGTTGCAGCTATGGCGAACTTTTAATCTAAACAAAACCCAAAGTCTAAACGATGCCCTAAGGGCTGTATATATGGAGGAAGAGGGGGGGAATTTCGTGGCCCTTGGTGGAGGAGTCCGAAATCAACCCTATCTCTTGTTTCCCCACACATACGGACTCTAAAAATAGCCTATACTTATGTATTTCGAAATTACATGGGCCTGGCCCAATAATAAGGTGACGCAGCACCTAAAATAGCCTCGGGACGAAATTTATGAAGTGGCATCTTGTATATTTCGTCCAAGGCTTCATGCACCCATTATGGTGGCTTCAGAGTCTTGAAATCATCACTGGTAACTCCGTTCTTGTTCCCCTTGCGCATGCCATCATCTCCATGCTTGTTCTTGCTCCAATGTTCATCCTTCTCCAAGCTAGGCCCTTCATTTGTAAGCAAAACAAATGTATCCAATTTAGGCAGCATCATATTCTCATGAACATTAGAATCATTACCAAGAAACGAAAGTACCTGGTAATTTAGTTGGCGTGCACGAGCTCTAGTAATTGGTCCAGTATGTATAGCAGCAGGGGCTGTGGGTGTAACAATTGTATTGATGTCCTCATCATCTGGGGTGTGCTAGGGGCGCCCCACACACACACACACACGCACACACACACACACACACATATATATATATATATATATGTATATATATGGATATATATATATATGGGAGGGGGAGGGAAGGTAGCCAGGGTGCACCCCAAGTAGGATCTGAATCCTACTTGGGGTTTCCCCAAGTGGCGCCCCCCTTCCATAAAACACCGGAGAGAAAAGAGAAGGGGAAAGAGAGAAGCAAGGGGGGACTAATACGTCTCCAATGCATCTATAAGTTTTGATTGTTCCATGCTATTATATTACCTGTTTTGGATGTTTATGGGCTTTACTTTACACTTTTATATCATTTTTGGGACTAACCTACTAACCGGAGCCCCTACCCGAATTGCTGTCTTTTGCCTATTTCAGTGTTTCGAAGGAAAGGAATATCAAACAGAGTCCAAACGGAATGAAACCTTAGGGAGCTATCTTTTTGGAACAAATGCAATCCAGGGGACTTGGAGTGGACGTCAAGCAACAAACGAGGCGGCCACGAGGGTGCCCGGCGCGCCCCCCACCCTTGTGGGCCCCACGAGTGTCAACCGACATACTTCTTCCTCCCATATATATCCACGTACCCTGAAAACATCCAGGAGCACCACAAAAAACTATTTCCACTGCCGCAACCTTTTGTATCCGTGAGATCCCATCTCGGAGCCTTCGTCGGCGCTCCGCTGGAGGGGGAATCGACCATGGAGGGCCTCTACATCATCTCCAAGGCCTCTCCGATGAGTTGTGAGTAGTTTACCACAGATCTTCGGGTCCATAGTTATTAGCTATATGGCTTCTTCCCTCTCTTTGAATCTCAATACAATGTTCTCCTCGATCTTCTTGGAGATCTATTCGATGTAACTCTTTTTGCGGTGTGTTTGTCGAGATCCGATGAATTGTGGGTTTATGATAAAGTTTATCTATGAGAAATATTTGAATCTCCTCTGAAATATTTTATGTATGATTGATTATCTTTGCAAGTCTCTTCGAATTATCAGTTTGGTTTGGTCTACTAGATTGATCTTTCTTGCAATGGGAGAAGTGCTTAGCTTTGGGTTCAATCTTGCGGTGTGCTTTCCCAGTGACAGCAGGGGCAGCAAGGCACGTATTGTATTGTTGCCATCGAGGATAAAAATATGGGGTTTATATTATATTGCATGAGTTTATCCCTCTACATCATGTCATCTTTCTTAATGCGTTACTCTGTTCTTCATGAACTTAATAATCTAGATGCAGGCAAGAGTCGGTCAATGTGTGGAGTAATAGTAGTAGATGCAGAATCGTTTCGATCTACTTGTCACGGACGTGATGCCTATATACATGATCATGCCTAGATAATCTCATAACTATGCGCTTTTCTATCAATTGCTGGACAGTAATTTGTTCACCCACCATAATACTTATGCTATCTTGAGAGAAGCCACTAGTGAAACCTATGGCCCCCGGGTCTATCCTTTATCATATAAGTTTCCCATCTACTTTTGTTTGCATCTTTTATTTTCCAATCTATATCATAAAAATACCAAAAATATTTATCGTATCTTATTATCTCTATCAGATCTCTCTTTCGCAAGTTACCGTGAAGGGATTGACAACCCCTTTATTGCATTGGTTGTGAGGTTCTTGTTTGTTTGTGTAGGTGCATGGGACTTTTGAGGAGCCACCTACTGGATTGATACCTTGGTTCTTAAAAACTGAGGGAAATACTTACGCTACTTTGCTGCATCACCCTTTCCTCTTCAAGGGAAAAATCAACGCAAGCTCAAGACGTAGCAAGAAGGATTTCTGGCGCCGTTGTCGGGGAGGTGTTCACTCAAGTCAAGACATACCAAGTACCCATCACAAACTCATCTCCCTCGCATTACATTATTTGCCATTTTCCTCTCGTTTTCCTCTTCCCCACTTCACCCTTGCTGTTTTATTCGCCCTCTCTTTCCCAATCTCCTCTCTCTTCCGCTTGCCTTTTTGTTTGCTTGTGTGTTGGATTGCTTGTCACGATGGCGCAAGATAATACCAAATTGTGTGACTTTTCCAATGCCAATAATAATGATTTCCTTAGCACTCCGATTGCTCCTCTTAATGATGTTGAATCTTGTGAAATCAATCCCGCTTTGTTGAATCTTGTTATGAAAGATCAATTCTCTGGCCTTCCTAGTGAAGATGCCGCTACTCATATAAATAACTTTGTTGATTTGTGTGATATGCAAAAGAATAATGATACGGATAATGATATTGTTAAATTGAAGTTATTTCCGTTTTCACTTAGAGATCGTGCTAAAACTTGGTTTTCGTCTTTGCCTAAGAATAGTATTGATTCATGGAATAAGTCCAAAGATGTTTTTATCTCTAAGTATTTTCCTCCCGCTAAGATAATCTCTCTTAGAAACGATATTATGAATTTTAAACAACTTGATCATGATCATGTTTCCCAATCTTGGGAAAGAATGAAATTAATGATTCACAATTGCCCTACTCATGGTTTGAATTTATGGATGATCATACAAAACTTTTATGCGGGATTGAATTTTGCTTCGAAATCTTTTAGATTCGGCCGCGGGAGGCACTTTTATGGAAATCACTTTAGGAGAAGCTACTAAACTCCTTGATAATATTATGGCTAATTATTCTCAATGGCGCACCGAAAGATCTACTAGTAAAAAAAGTTCATGCTATAGAAGAAACTAATGTTTTGAGTGGAAAGATGGATGAACTTATGAATTTGTTTGCTACTAAGAGTGCTCCTATTGATCCTAATGATATACATTTGTCTACATTGATTGAGAATAATAATGAATATATGGATGTGAATTTTGTTGGTTGGAATAATTTTGGTAACAATGCTTATAGAGGAAACTTTAATCCTAGACCGTTCCCTAGTAATTCCTCTAATAATTATGGTAATTCCTACAACAACTCTTATGGAAATTTTAATAAGATGCCCTCTGATTTTGATAATAGTGTTAAAGAATTTATGATCTCTCAAAAGATTTTTAATGCTTTGCTTGAAGAAAAATTGCTTAAAGTTGATGAATTGGCTAGGAATGTTGATAGACTTTCGCTTGATGTTGATTCTTTGAAACTTAGATCTATTACTCCTAAGCATGATATCAATGAGTCTCTCAAAGCCATGAGAATTTCCATTGCTGAGTGCAAAGAAAGAACCGCTAGGTTGCGTGCTAAGAAAGATTGCTTTATAAAAGCGTGTTCTTCTAGTTTCCATGAAAATAATGATGAAGATCTAAAAGTTATTGATGTGTCCCCTATTAAATCCTCGTTTTGAAATATGAATCTTGATAATGATGGGACTGGAGATGAGTCAACTTTAGTTAAAAGGCGTCCCAATGATTCGGAGTTTTTAGATCTTGATGCTAAATTTGGTAAAAGTTAGATCGGAGAGGTCAAAACTTTACATAGTACTGAACCCACTATTATGGATTTCAAGGAATTTAATTATAGTAATTGTTCTTTAATTGATTGTATTTCCTTGTTGCAATCCGTGTTGAATTCTCTTCATGCTTATAGTCAAAATAAAGCTTTTACCAAACATATTGTTGATGCCTTGATGCAATCTATGAAGAAAAACTTAATTTGGAAGTTTCTATACCCAAAAAACTTTATGATGAGTGGGAACCTACTACAAAGATTAAAATTAAAGATCATGAGTGCTATGCTTTGTGTGATTTGGGTGCTAGTGTTTCCACAATTCCGAAAACATTATGTGATGTGCTAGGTTTCCATGATTTTGATGATTGCTCTTTACACTTGCACCTTGCGGATTCCACCATTAAGAAACCTATGGGAAGGATCAATGATGTTCTTATTGTTGCAAATAGGAATTATGTGCCCGTAGATTTTATCGTTCTTGATATAGATTGCAATCTTTCATGTCCTATTATTCTTGGTAGACCTTTCCTTAGAACGATTGGTGCAATTATTGATATGAACGAAGGGAATATTAGATTCCAATTTCAATGAAGGAAAGGCATGGAACACTTCCCAAGAAATAAATTTAAATTACCTTATGAATCTATCATGCGAGCTACTTATGAATTGAATGCCAAAGATGGCACTACTTAGATCTATCCTCGCTTTTATGCCTAGCTAGGGGCGTTAAACGATAGCGCTAGTTGGGAGGCAACCCAATTTTATTTTCGTTCCTTACTTTTTGCTTCTGTTTAGTAATAAATATTTCATCTAGCTTCAGTTTAGATGTGTTTTTATGTTTTAGTTAGTGTTTGTGCCAAGTAGAACCTATAGGATAACCTACGGTGATATTTAATTTGATTCTGCTGAAAAACAAAAACTTTGTGCGCACGAAAATAATTTTAGTAATTCACAGAAACATGATTTTGTGTCGATTCTTTTTGATGTATATCAATAGACAAATTTCCCAGGACTTCCTATTTTGGTAGGAGTTTTAGAGGTCCAGAAGTATTCTAAAGTTACAGATTGCTACAGACTGTTTTGTTTTTGACAGATTCTGTTTTTCATGTGTTGTTTGCTTATTTTTGATGCATCTATGGCTAGTATCGGGGGTATGAACCATAGAGAAGTTGGAATAAAGTAGATTTAACACCAATATAAATAAAGAATGAGTTCATTACAGTCCCTTATGTGGTGGTTTTTATTTCTTGCACTAACGGAGCTTATGAGATTTCCTGTTGAGTTTTGTGTTGTGAAGTTTTCAAGTTTTGGGTAAAGATTTGATGGACTATGGAATAAGGAGTGGCAAGAGCCTAAGCTTGGGTATGCCCATGGCACCCCAAGATATTCAAGGATAACCAAAAGTCTAAGGTTGGGGATGCCCCGGAAGGCATCCCCTCTTTCGTTTTCGTCTATCGGTAACTTTACTTGGAGCTATATTTTTATTCGCCATATGATATGTGTTTTTCTTGGAGCGTCTTGTATAATATGAGTATTTGCTTTTTAGATTACCACAATCATCCTTGCTGTACACACCTTTTGGGAGAAACCCACTTGATTTGGAATTTATTAGAATACTCTATGTGCTTCACTTATACCTTTTGAGCTAGATAATTTTTGCTCTAGTGCTTCACTTATATTTTTTAGAGCACGGCGGTGGCTTTATTTTGTAGAAATTGTTGATCTCTCATGATTCACTTATATTATTTTTAGAGTCTTTGAGAACATCATGGTATTTGTGATGGTTATAAAATTGGTCCTAGAATGATGGGCATCCAAGTTGGGTATAATAAAAACTATCATAGAAAGTGAATTGGATGCTATGATCAATTTGATGCTTGATAATTGTTTTGAGATATGAGGATGGTGATATTAAAGTCATGCTAGTTGGGTAATTATGAATTTAAAGAATACTTGTGTTGAAGTTTGTGATTCCCGTAGCATGCACGTATGGTGAACCGCTTTGTGATGAAGTTGGAGCATAATTTATTTATTGGTTGTCTTCCTTATGAGTGGCGGTCGGGGACGAGTGATGGTCTTTTCCTACCAATCTATCCCCCTAGGAGCATGCGCGTAGTAATTTGTTTTCAATGGATTGTAGATTTTTGCAACAAGTATATGAGTTCTTTATGACTAATGTTGAGTCCATGGATTATACGCACTCTCACCCTTCCACCATTGCTAGCCTCTCTTGTACCTTGCAACTTTCACCGGTATCATACACCCACCATATACCTTCCTCAAAATAGGCACCATACGTACCTATTATGGCATTTCCATAGCCATTCCGAGATATATTTCCATGCAACTTTCCACCGTTCCGTTTATTATGACATGCATCATTATTGTCATATTGCTCTTGCATGATCATGTAGTTGACATCGTATTTGTGGCAATGCTACCTTCATAATTTTTCATACACGTCACTCTTGATTCATTGCATATCCCGGTACACCACCGGAGGCATTCACATAGAGTCATATTTTGTTCTAAGTATTGAGTTGTAATTCTTGAGTTGTAAATCAATAAAAGTGTGATGATCTTCATTATTAGAGCATTGTCCCAACTGAGGAAGGGATGATGAAGACTATGATTCCCCCACAAGTTTGGATGAGACTTCGGACTTCACAAAAAAATAAAAAAGGCTAAAGAAGCCCATATAAAAAAGAGGCCAAAGAAGCCCACCAAAAAATGAGAAAAAAAGAGAGAAGGGACAATGCTACTATCCTTTTACCACACTTGTGCTTCAAGTAGCACCATGATCTTCATGATTGAGAGTCTGATTTATTGTCACTTTCATATGCTAGTGGGAATTTTTCATTATAGAACTTGGCTTGTATATTTCAATGATGGCTTCCTCAAAATGCCCTAGGTCTTCGTGAGCAAGCGAGTTGGATGCGCACCCACTTAGTTTCTTTTGTTGAGCTTTCATACATTTATAGCTCTAATGCATCCGTTGCATGGCAATCCCTACTCACTCACATTGATATCTATTAATGGGCATCTCCATAGCCCGTTGATACGCCTAGTTGATGTGAGAATATCTTCTCTTTTTTGTCTTCTCCACAACCACCATTCTATTCCACAAATAGTGTTATGTCCATGGCTCATGCTCATGTATTGCGTGAAAGTTGAAAATTTTTGAGATTACTAAAGTATGAAACAATTGTTTGGCTTGTCATCGGGGCTGTGCATGATTAAATACTTTGTGTGATGAAGATAGAGCATAGCCAAACTATATGATTTTGTAGGGATAACTTTCTTTAGCCATGTTATTTTGAGAAGACATGATTGCTTTGTTAGTATGCTTGAAGTATTACTATTTCTTATGTCGATATGAACTTTTATTTTGAATCATTTGGGTCTGAACATTCATGCCACAATAAAGAAAAATACATTGAAAAATATGCTAGGTAGCATTCCACATAAAAAATTCTGTTTTTATCATTTACCTACTCGAGGACGAGCAGGAATTAAGCTTGGGGATGCTTGATACGTCTCCAACGTATCTATAATTTTTGATTGTTCCATGCTATTATATTGCCTATTTTGGATGTTTATGGGCTTTACTTTACACTTCTATATCATTTTTGGGACTAACCTACTAACCAGAGGCCCAACCCGAATTGCTATTTTTTTTGCCTATTTCAGTGTTTTGAAGGAAAGGAATATCAAACGGAGTCCAAACGGATTGAAACCTTCGGGAGCGATCTTTTTGGAACAAACGCAATCCAGGGGACTTGGAGTGGACGTCAAGCAACAAACGAGGCGGCCACGAGGGTGCCCGGCGCCCCCCCTGGGGGTGGGCGTGCCCCCACCCTCGTGGGCCCCTCGAGCGTCAACCGACCTACTTCTTCCTCCCATATATATCCACGTACCCCAAAAACATCCAGGAGCACCACGAAAAACTATTTCCACCGCAACAACCATCTGTATCCGCGAGATCTCATCTTGGAGGCTTCGCTGGTGCTCCGCCGGAGGGGCAATTGACCATGGAGGGCCTCTACATCATCTCCAAGGCCTCTCCGATGAGTTGTGATTAGTTTACCATAGACCTTCGGGTCCATAGTTATTAGCTAGATGGCTTCTTCTCTCTATTTGAATCTCAATACAATGTTCTCCTCGATCTTCTTGGAGATCTATTCAATGTAACTCTTTTTGCGGTGTGTTTGTCGAGATCCGATGAATTGTGGGTTTATGATCAAGTTTATCTATGAGAAATATTTGAATCTCCTCTGAATTCTTTTATGTATGATTGATTATCTTTGCAAGTCTCTTCGAATTATCAGTTTGGTTTGGCCTACTAGATTGATCTTTCTTGCCATGGGAGAAGTGCTTAGCTTTGGGTTCAATCTTGCGGTGTCCTCTCCCAGTGACAGCAGGGGCAGCAAGGCACGTATTGTATTGTTGCCATCAAGGATAAAAAGGTGGGGTTTATATCATATTGCATGAGTTTATCCCTCTACATCATGTCATCTTTCTTAGTGCGTTACTCTGTTCTTCATGAACTAAATACTCTAGATGCAGGCAGGAGTCGGTCAACGTGTGGAGTAATAGTAGTAGATGCAGAATCGTTTCGATCTACTTGTCACGGACATGATGCCTATATACATGTTCATGCCTAGATAATCTCATAACTATGCGCTTTTCTATCAATTGCTCGACAGTAATTTGTTCACCCACCTTAATACTTATGCTATCTTGAGAGAAGCCACTAGTGAAACCTATGGCCCCCGGGTCTACCCTTTATCATATAAGTTTCCCATCTACTTTTGTTTGCATCTTTTATTTTCCAATCTATAACATAAAAATACCAAAAATATTTATCTTATCTTATTATCTCTATCAGATCTCACTTGCGCAAGTTACAGTGAAGGGATTGACAACCCCTTTATCGCGTTGGTTGCGAGGTTCTTGTTTGTTTGTGTAGGTGCGCGGGACTTTTGAGGAGCCTCCTACTAGATTGATACCTTGGTTCTCAAAAACTGAGGGGAAAATACTTATGCTACTTTGCTGCATCACCCTTTCCTCTTCAAGGGAAAAACCAACGCAAGCTCAAGACATAGCAGGGACAAACCCCCTCTTTTCCTTCTCCCAATCAGCCTCCTGCCATAGAGGGGGCGCGCCACCCCTTGTGGGCTGGTGTGCTCCCCACTCATGGCCCATATGCCCCATATATTCCCCCAGGGGTGTCCGGTAATGATGTAGGGTAGAACCCTAAATGCCCGATCTTTCATGATTGGAGGGAATCCTACGAAGCACACGAGGAGAAATCACGAGGGGAAACACGAGAGAATCACTCAAACCAACCAGATCTGGTCACACATATGCTAGAACCTTGAAACACAAAGAGTGATACACGATTCAAAGTCAATAAAGGATGATACAAAAGGTCTTCTCCATGAGGAGTTCTTGAAGGGTCTTCCCGTGATGGGGTCTTGAATCCGCCCAGGGGATCTTCTCCGAAGAGGTCATGAGCTCCGAGGATAAGTAACCAAGTGGATGAGCAAAGATCTATCTCAAATATGAGCTAAACCAATGCTAAACCTGACTAGGATGAGGAGGAGGTCTATTTATAATCCAAGTACAAAAGGGGGCAGAATGAAAGGGTACATGGGCCTTGGGCCCAAAGCTGCGCACACACAGGCACCAGGCGTCCAGTCTCTACCAGTCGTCCGATCGCTCGCAGGGGTCCGAATGTCCGGTAGGTCTCGGACTTCTGCTAATTTCATTCTGTGACCATGGTACCGGACGTCTAGAGAAGGCCGGTCGTCCGGTCGCCGGTCGACTGGTGGCGTCGGACTTCCAGTGAAACGCTTTGGGTGTGGAACTGCCGGTCGTCTAGTGCGGGTCGGACGTCTGCTTTATGCCGGTCGTCCGGAGGAGGCCGGACATCCGCTCGCTGTAGCTCTCATTGGCTGGGACTTGGGTCGGCTGGGCCTTCATGCTTCGGATGTCCGGTCCTGGTTGGACGTGTGCTGGCTGGAGCGCCAGGCCCCGTACGTTCGGTCCTAGGCGGACGTCATCTGGCTGGAGCTTCTTCGGTAGCTCTTCTTCTTGTCCTTCGTACTCGGTGTCCTCACCGTCTTGTCCATTGGATGTAGCTGTTCCGTGGCCTTCCTTTGAGTACCTGATCACACATAGTGTTTCTGCTTGAGGTAGTAGCCATGTCTCATGTGTAGAGAGTGGGAGTTCGGAGAGGAATGAGTTCACCTTATCTTCGATTGCCTTTGCTCGAGCTCTTGTCACTGGTCCAAGTGGTGTCGAGGGAGATGTAGATATGTCCATGGGGATGATCGTGGGATGCTCCGCATCATCTCCCCCCCCCCTTGGGAATGATCTGACCTCGGATCGAAAGCTTCATCACCATGGTATGGCGAGAGGTCTTTGACATTGAAGATGTCACTCATGTTGTACTTGTCGCTTGGGAGGTAGATCTTGTAAGGGTTGTTGTTGTAGCATGCTAGCACCTTGAGGGGGCCATCGGCTCGGGGTAGAAGTTTGGACTTGCGTTCGTTGAGGAAGCGTTCCTTGCGAAGGTGTAGCCACACAAGAACTCCGATGTTGAATATCATGGGTTGCTTGTTGATGTTGAGCTTGGTCGCGAGTCATTGTACTTGGCGCTCGATGGTGTGCCTTGTATCTTCATGCATCTTCTTGAGGTATCTTGCTCGTGCACTCACGTCCATGTTGGTGCGCTCTTGTAGTGGAAGAGGAAGAATGTCCAATGGGGACAACAGGTTGAAACCGTAGACGGCCTCGAAAGGGGACTTGCCGGTTGTGGAGTGTCTTGCACGGTTGTAGGCGTACTAGGTGATGGGTAGGCACTTCTCCCACTCCTTGATGTTCCTCTCGATCAACACGCGTAGTAGGGTGGAGAGTGTTCGGTTCGTCACCTCCGTTTGGCCGTCGGTTTGAGGATGGTATGCCGAACAGAACAAGAGCTTGATTCCGAGCTTGGTGCATAGAGTCTTCCAAAAGTAACTCAAGAACTTGATGTCGCGGTCCGAGACAATCGTCTTTGGCACTCCATGTATGCGCAAGATTTCCCTACAAAAAAGATTTGCAATATGTGCAGCATCATCTGTCTTGTTGCATGGGATAATGAGCCATCTTAGAGAATTGGTCCACAACAACAAACACGGAATCCTTTCCATTTTGAGTTCTAGGCAAACCAAGTACAAAGTCCATGCTACTGTCTTCCAAAGTTTGATAAGGAATAGGAAGGGGCATGTAAAGACCATGGGATTGAGCTTTTGACTTAGCTTTGCGACATGTAGAGCATCGGTGGGTGAAGCGGGAGACATTGCGGAACATCTTGGGCCAAAAATAGTTCTTGGAAAGCATAGCGAATGTCTTGTCGCGTCCAACGTGTCCCATTAGTCCGCCTCCATGAGCCTCTTGCAAAAGGAACAAACAAAGAGAAGACTCGGGATGCAAAGTTTGTTAGCTCTCGTAAGATAATCATCCTTGATGTAATAGCGTTCCCAAGATGTATGTGTCAAACACTTGTCATAAGGAATGGAAAAAGTAGGATCATGCGCATACAAGTCTTTATGTGCTCAAAGCCAATGACACTCAATTCAAGTTTAGTGACAAGCATGCATATGCAGGAAAGAGCATCCGCCACTGCATTTTCTTTACCTTTGATGTACTTGATGACATAAGGAAATGACTCAATGAATTCACTCCTCTTAGCATGACGCTTGTTCAACTTAGTTTGACCCTTTAGGTACTTGAGCATTTCATGATCGGTATGGATGATAAATTCATGAGGGCGAAGATAATGTTCCCATTCACGCAAAACTCACACTAAAGCATATAGCTCTCTGTCATAGATGGGATAATTGAGTTGCGCTCCAGAAAGTTTCTCACTAAAGTATGCTATGGTGCACTTTTCTTGTGTTAACATACCTCCTATGCCATTACCACTAGCATCACAATGAATTTCAAAAGGTTTGTCAAACTTGGGTAATGCAAGCACGGGATCATGAGTAAGCAAATTCTTAAGCTCATTAAATGTGGTATCTTGGGATGGTCCCCAAACAAAAGGTGCATTTTTCTTACTCAAAGATTGCAAAGATGAAGCAATGGTGCTAAAATCCTTCACAAATCTATGATAGAAACCGGCTAAACCAAGTACGCACTTGTTGCAAGTAGGTTGGTTGGGGCCAAGTTTTAATAGCATTGATCTTAGATTCATCTACATGAACACCCTTAGAAGACACAACGAAACCCAAGAAAACAAGCTTACCAACACCAAAAAGGCATTTGTCCATATTAGCATAAAGGCACTCTTTCCTAAGGGTTTGCAAAACGGTTCTAAGATGGGTGACATGATCTTTGAGGGATTTGCTAAAGACAAGAATATCGTCAAAGTAGACCACAACAAATACACCAATATAGGGTCGAAGAACAAAATGCATGACTCGCATGAAAGTACTGGGTGCTTCGGATAAACCCATTGGCATGACTAGCCATTCATATAACCCAAATTTGGTCTTAAATGTGGTTTTCCATTCATCACCTTCTTGGATGCGTATTTGATAGTAGCCACTCTTAAGATCAATCTTAGAGAAAATGGTGGCTCCGCTAAGCTCATCAAGCATATCATCTAGGCGTGGAATAGGGTAATGATATCTAACGGTGATAGCATTGATGGGACGACAATCAAAACACATACAATAAGTACCATCTTTGTTTGGAACAAGGATTACCGGAATGGCACAAGGGCTCAAGTTTTCACGTACATGATCATTCTCAATGAGTTGTTGTACTTGCCGTTGGATCTCCTTGGTTTCCTCGGGGTTGACGCGGTAGGGAGCCTTGTTAGGTAGAGGTGCTTCGGGGATGAGGTCGATTCGGTGTTCGATTCCTCGTAGTGGTGGTAGTCCCGGAGGTAGCTCATCGGGGAAAATGTCTTGGAATTCCTGCAAAAGAGAAGACAACACTAAAGGTAGATCATGAGAGGTGTTAGTTTTTTGTGCCTCGTCCTTGCACAAAAGTACATAGTGCATAACATGTGATGGGTTCTCACACACTTCTATCATCTCACTTTTGGTGGCAAATAGGAATAAGTTTTTCTTGTCGCTCCTCGTGGAGGCACTCGATTTTGGCTTGTGGCCCTCATTCTCTTTTGGGTGGGTCACTCTCTCACTTTTTTCTCCACGATGGGTGGCTTGCTTATCGAAGATCACTTGACTTGGAGACATAGGTCATAGCACGTACTCATTTCCCTTCATCTTGAAGCTATAGTTATTGGTATGCCCATTGTGGATGACGCCGTGGTCAAATTGCCATGGTCAACCAAGAAGGAGGTGGCAAACGGACATCGGGACGAGATCACACTCCAAAGTGTCTTCATATGCTCCGATTTTGAAGGAAACTTTGACCATATGCTCGACTTGGATAGTGCCGAAATCGCTTAGCCATTGAACCTTGTAGGGGTGCGGGTGCTTCGTCTTGACCAATTGGAGCTTGGAGCATAGTTCTTCACTTGCCAAGTGATGTCTGCTAGAACTACGTTGGTATTTCCCCAAAGAGGAAGGGATGATGCAGTATAGCGACGGTAGGTATTTCCCTCAGTGATGAGACCAAGGTTATCGAACCAGTAGGAGAACCTCCTCACACCACGTAAACAACACCTGCACACAAATAACAAATACTCGCAACCCGACGTGTTAAAGAGGTTGTCAATCCCTTTCGGGTACGGCTGTAACACCCCGGATGTAACTTTCCTTATTTGTAACTCCAACTCTTGCCATTTCCGGCTATGTGATATGATATTTCCTTCGTGGTTGGGTTTTTTTCTTTTGTTTTGCATTTTGTTCATGTCATGCATCTCATCTCATAGCATCATGCGCATTGCATCCGCATGTTTTTCATAAAGCTCGCATCCGTTCATAGTTGCCGCGTTCCCCCCTTGCCTTTGTTATCCCTTTCGAGACCAACCGTTTATTTTTTTGTCTGACCGTTTGAGCCTCTCTGCACAGCCACCGACCACCTCCGCAACCTAGTCCAAAAACCTCTCCCGGATCCGACCCGGGCTGTCATGACCAATGGGTCCGGATCATCTCCAAACATCTACAAAACATCTCCATTTTCTTATTTGGACTCCCTATCTTTTTATCTCGACCGTCCGATGTAAATCAGAGGGTCCAAACCCAGACCCACTTTCTTATATATAGACCCCTAGTTCATTTTTAGACCCAAACCCTAAATCCTAGGGCATTTGTCCCCCTAGCCGCCGCCATCTACAGCCTTCCCCTTCCTCAGATCAGCCGCCGCTACCCACTCACCAAATCCTCCTCGGGATCCCTCCCGATCCACCCACCTACCTCCATCATTTTGCCCAATGGCCCAACCAGCGCCCTGCCTGTTTGATCCGGAGGAGAGGAGCTCCTCCATGTCCCACCTCGCCTCAATCCAACAGCACCGTCAGCAGTCCACCCCACGCCCAGCCTGCACCTCTCCTTCCCTACTCCCCCTGCTGCTTTCTCTCCTTCCCTTCGATCTCTCTCTCATGATCTCCCTCTCTCTTTGTACTTCACCGCTGCAGGAACGACCGCCGCTCGTGGAAGCCGCCAATGTCCGCCTCTGGCCCAGATCCGGCCATCTTCGATGCCTCCTCATTGGATCCCGCCATCAAGCTCCGTCCCTCGATGCCAAAGCCTCGCGTCCGCGCCCCTGTCCCGATGAGTGTCTGTCGTCCCGAGGCCGCCCGTCTCTGTCTGGCATGCACGAGCAGCAGCTCGCCGGAGTGCGAGCTCCACCGGGTCCGTCTCCCTCCGCCCGTCCTTCTCCATCCCCTGCTCCTTTTCCTCTCCATCTCAGTCCTCTTGTGCTCCCCCGCAGGTCCCCGCCATGAATGCCAGGAGCGCCCGTGCGCTGCATGCCCGACCCCTGTCTTGCTCCGCGATTCGCAACCCCGCGCCTCACCTGCCTCGCCTCGCCGTCCCCACCGCCAAGTCCGGTAGCGGCCATCACCCCCTGCATCCTCTGCTTCGAGCAGGAGCACGAGCGCGCTGCCCCTACTGCGTTGACCCGCGCCTATTCCTGCCTCGCTTGACCGCACCTCCCCATCTCGCTCGGTCCAGCTGCGCGCCTAGCACCCAGGAACGGGCCTCCTCCAGCCTCTGCATTGACCGGGCCGAAGCCCATGGGTGAGCAGCCCCCTCCAGCCCGCTCCTGTGCACTTTGGCCCAGCCAGTTTCGGCCCGTGTAGTTTTTTCCCTTGCTGCGAATTTATCCGTTTATCCCAGGATTTACAGTTTTGCAGAAAAGTCCCTCTAGATCATGCATTTAATAACTCACAAATGGTGCATCGGATTAAAATGATTTTAATATGTAAAATGCTTAGTTTTTCATCTAGTTTCATAATATGCAACTTTCATCCATGTTTAAAATGTTTAAGATGTTGTTTGATTAAATTTGCTCAAATGACATGTTAAAATGGTTTAGTTCATAACTAAATAACCGTAACTCTGTTTTAAATAAACTTCATATGTTTTTGGGGTAGAAAAATGCCTAGTTTAACATGGTGCACTTTATTTTCCTATTTAACAACAATAAAATATGTTTTAGGGCAGAACATTACCAAATCTAAAATATGCACATGGGGATTTTCCGGAATTGTTGTTCGTTGTTCCGGCCTCATTTAAACTTGCCTAGATAGGTAGTTTTATTATGTTTCATCTCTTGCCATGTTTAACAACATTTAATATTGTTGTGTACCTAAACGAGAGTGAACTAAATAACTTGAATGTGGTGTTTTGTCAATATGCAACTCGTTGCATATTGAACTCCACTTAATTTGTGGTATTATGTGTTCCAGTTTGCCATGCCATGCCTTATTAAACCGGACATGCATCATACTTGTTTGTGCATCATGCCATGTTTATGCTTGTGCATTTACCATGTTGTTTGTTTATTTCCAGTGTTGCTTCTTAGTTCCGATAATGTTACAATTGTGAGGATTCATTCAACTACTCCCGTTCGTCTTCTTCATGGACTCGTTCTTCTTCCTAGCGGGATTTTAGGCAAGATACCGTCACCTTGGATCTCACTACTATCATTGCTATGCTAGTTGCTTCGTTCTATCGCTTTGCCGCGCTACCTATCTCTTGTTGCTCAAGCCTCCCAAATTGCCATGTCAGCCTCTAACCTTTTCACCCTTCCTAGCAAACCGTTGTTTGGCTATGTTACTGCTTTTGCTCAGCCCCTCTTATAGCATTGCTAGTTGCAGATGAAGTTGAAGATTGCTCCATGATGGACAGGATTATGTTGGGATATCACAATATCTCTTATTTAATTAATGCATCTATATACTTGGTAAAGGGTGGAAGGCTCGGCCTTATGCCTGGTGTTTTGTTCTACTCTTGACGCCCTAGTTTCTGTCATACCGGTGTTATGTTCCTTGATTTTGCGTTCCTTACGCGGTTGGGTGATTTATGGGACCCCCTTGACAGTTCGCTTTGAATAAAACTCCTCCGGCAAGGCCCAACCTTGGTTTTAGCATTTGCCTACCTAAGCCTTTTTCCCTTGGGTTTCCGGAGCACGAGGGTCATCTTTATTTACCCCCCCCCCCCCGGGCCACTGCTCCTTCGAGTGTTGGTCCGAAACGGGCAGACTACGGGGCCACCACGGGGCAACTCGAGGGCTGGTTTTACTCGTAGGCTGACCTATCCGGTGTGCCCTGAGAACGAGATATGTGCAGCTCCTATCGGGATTTGTCGGCACATCGGGCGGCTTTGCTGGTCTTGTTTTACCATTGTCAAAATGCCTTGTAAACCGGGATTCTGAGACTGATCGGGTCTTCCTGGGAGAAGGTATATCGTTCGTTGACCGTGAGAGCTTGTGATGGGCTAAGTTGGGACACCCCTGCAGGGTATTATCTTTCAAAAGCCGTGCACGCGGTTATGTGGCAGATGGGAATTTGTTAATATCCGGTTGTAGAGAACTTGACACTAGATCCGAATTAAAACGCATCAACCGCGTGTGTAGCTGTGATGGTCTCTTTTCGGCGTAGTCCGGGAAGTGAACATGATTTTGGGTTATGTTTGAACGTAAGTAGTTTCAGGATCACTTCTTGATCATTGCTAGCTTCATGACCATTCCGTTGCTTCTCTTCTCACTCTTATTTGCGTATGTTAGCCACCATATCCTGCTTAGTCGCTGCTGTAACCTCACCACTTATCCTTTCCTTACCCATTAAGCTTTGCTAGTCTTAATACCCATGGTAATGGGATTGCTGAGTCCTCGTGGCTCACAGATTACTACAACAACAGTTGCGGGTACAGGTTATGCGATGATCTTGATGCGAGAGCGATGTTACTTGTTTTGGAGTTCTTCTTCTGCTTCTTCTTCGATCAGGGGATAGGTTCTAGGTCAGCAGCCTGGGCTAGCAGGGTGGATATTGTTTGAGTTTCTGTTTGTGTACCATCCGTAGTCGGATGTTGATCTCTTGTATGATGTTGATGTATTCTTGGGGCGTTTGTGCCTTATGTATGTATCCCCAACTATTATGTAATGGTTTGATGTAATGATATCCACCTTGCAAAAGCGTCTTCAAGATGCGCTTCTATCCTTGGTGGGACCTTCGAGTTCCTTTAGGATAGGGTCGCATCTTGGGCGTGACAACGGCGCCTCAAGATAGGCAAATAACGTGAGGTAAAAGTGGTAGATAGGATAAATAGATCGCGGAACAAATAAATTGCAGCAAGATATTTTTGTAATTTTAGTTTAATAGATCTGAAAATAAATGCAAGAGAAAATAGATCGCAAAGGCAAATATGATGAAAAGAGACCCGGGGGCAGTAGGTTTCACTAGTGGCTTCTCTCGAGAAAAATAGCAAACAGTGGGAAAATAATTACTGTTGGGCAATTGATAGAACTTCAAATAATCATGACGATATCTAGGCAATGATCATTATATAGGCATCACGTCCAAGATTAGTAGATCGACTCCTGCCTGCATCTACTACTATTACTCCACACATCAACCTCTATCCAGCATGCATCTAGTGTATTAAGTTCATGAGAAAATGGAGTAATGCAATAAGAACGATGACATGATGTAGACGAGATCCGTTTATCTATTGCGGCAGATATAGATCTCATCTTGTTATCCTTAGTAGCAATGATACATATGTGTCGATTCCCCTTCTGTCACTGGGATCAAGCACTGTAAGATCGAACGCACTACAAGGCACCTCTTCTCAGTGCAAGATAAATAGATCAAGTTGGACAAACAAAACCCAAATATCGGAGAAGAAATATGAGGCTATAAGCAATCATGCATATAAGAGATCAAAGAAGACTCAAATAACTTTCGGATAAAAACATAGATCTGATCATAAACTCACAGTTCATCGGATCCCAACAAACACACCGCCAAAAGACTTACATCATATGGATCTCCAAGAGACCATTGTATTGATAATCTAGAGAGAGAGAGAGAGGAAGCCATCTAGCTACTAACTACGGACCCGCAGGTCTACAAAGAACTACTCACACATCATACGAGAGGCACCAATGGAAGTGGTGAACCCCTCCATGACGGTGTCTAGATTGGATCTGGTGGTTCTGGACGCTGCAGCAGCTGGATCAATATTTCGTCGCCTCCCCTAGGGTTTCTGGAATATTTGGGTATTTATAGAGCAAAGAGGCGGTTCGGGGGGCACCCAAGGTGGGCAGCACCCACTTGGGCGCGCCTGGGCCTCCTGGCGCGCCCTGGTGGGTGCTGCTCCCCTCGAGCAGCCCCTCAGGTGCTTCCTTGGCCCATTGGCTTTCTTCTGGCCCAAAAAATCCTCTAGGAGTTGCTTTGCGTTTGGACTCCATTAGATATTGATTTCCTGCGATGTAAAAAACATGCAGAAAACAGCAACTGGCACTGGGCACTATGTCAATAGGCTAGTACCAAAAAATGGTATAAAATGATTGTAAAACATCCAAGAATGATAATATACCAACATAGAACAATGAAAAATTATATATAGGTTGGGGACGTATCAGCATCCCCAAGCTTAATTCATGGTCGTCCTCGAGTAGGTAAATGATAAAAATAGAATGTTTGATGTGGAATGCTGCCTAACATGTTCATCCCATTCTTTTCTTTTTAGCATGGACATATGGACTTTTATATGACTCAAAGCAATAGTCTAGTTTTCACATGAAGACTTTAATACTCAAGCGTACCAACAAGCAACCATGTCTTTCAAAATATCAACACTAAAGCAAGTTATCTCTAGCCCATCATGCTCAATCATTGATCCATTCATGAAACACACTCAAATATTAGCTACACCCAATGCTCAAGAGAATATGGAGACTCAAAATCAAAATCAAAATTGCATAAGTAAAAAAAGGCCCTTCATGGAGGGAAGTAGTGATTTGTTGAGGTGCGAGAGCTCAAAGCTTAAATTGAGAGATAAAAATTATTTTTGAGAGGCATACTTTTCCTACCAACAAAAACAACTTGGAGCATCCCAACACTTTCTGTTGGAGATATAACTACTGGGTATGAACCGCCCAGGAGGGGCCGGGTCATACCATTGGCAATTATCCATGAAGGTGGCGGGTCATAGCAAGCCCGATGACGGCCCCAGACCCAGAGGCGACTTAGGGCCCAAGAGGATGAACCGCCTTATGAAAAACTTGTATTGTAAGGCAGGTTTAGTTAGTCACGGAGCTGGACACGTTGTCTATGAGTTGGCCAGGACTCTGTAAGTCACTGGGCGTCAGCCTATGTATATAAAGGGACGACCCGGCAGCAAGTTAGAGCAGAAAAAGAAGAGATCGAGAACTGGGTCAAGCGTATTTGCTCCCTGGTAATCGAAGCCCAGGCAATAACCACCCTACACTGAATTAGGTTGTTACCTCCACCGTGAGGGGCCGAACCAGTATAAACTCTCTGTGTCCCTTGTCCCTTTTAACCCCTTCAAGCTAATTACGTTGTGATGGCTCCACACCTAAGTCCTTACGCTAGGACATCTGACGTGACAATTCCACGACAGTTGCCGCCCACCATGGGTCCTGCACATGGTGGTTTCGAGTTCTTGAAGGGCAGCTTCGCAGGGCTCAAGGGGTACGCTGTGGCCGGATGACCAAGAGTCGTCACAGCAAGCTCTACATTGACGACGAGAGCTGGGGCCCCGAGGCCGACTCAATCGAGTACGAGTATCGGGTCCCCTTTGGCAGAATCCATGTCTTCATTGGCAAGATTGGTGAGTCGGAAGCTGAGCCAGACATCTGCATCGGCATCGTCGAGTCCGCTCAGTGCACACGACCCTCCAAGGCTAAAGCCGCCCCAAAGCAGGTTTTTGTTGGTTTCGTTCATGGAGCGGAACTAGGAGGATCTGAATCTGGTGTTGAGACGGTTATTTAATAAGGCGACGAGTCTTCTACTGGTGAGACCAACTCCATCTACCAGGTTCAGGATGGAAGGCTTGGGAGCTGTTCCGATCGTGACAGTATTCCGGACCCCTACGAGCCACCACACCGGGTCACGGTCTTCATGGCCGGTACACATTCAGCGCAGGACTCTACGACTGCGGCAGCAATGATCTCTGGGTCAGCAGCGGCGACGGCTTCTGGGACAGGAGGCCCTGTGCACCCGCAGGCTCAAGTTTTGTCTGATCTGTGGGATGCTCTGACAATGTTGTTAACAGCGGAGGTTAACCCGGCGAATCAAGCTCAGCATAACACGGAGGTTGCAAAATTGCATGATGAGATAGCACAAGCCAAGGAGGAGCTAAGCACGGAGACACCCGGATGGCAACGGAGCGAGCCGCGTTACAGAGGGAGGCAGAACGGCTTCAGGCAGAGAGCTTCCGCTTAAGCCTGGACTGGGAAGCATCAAACACAGTCTTCAACAGAAGGCATGTGAGCAGGCTACCCCCGACTTACGATGCGAGGAACCTTTTCAACACACCTGGGGTAGGAACCAGTAACCCACCCAGTGTGGATCGGGCCGCTGAGGTGCCGGCGGCTGGGGAACCGGTTCAGCCACGAGCTGCAAACCCCCCATGTTTGAACTTAACCCCTCCTCAGCATGTTCCAACACCTCCGAGGCATTTTTATAACCCCTTGGATAACTTGATAGCTGTGGCTACTCGACTGACGGCTCTCCCAGCTCAGGATGAGTCGCCAGCGGCAATGGAGATATAGAGAGCAGGAGAGCTTCTTCAGACGGTTGTGGCCCAACAGGCGGCTTATTCGTATAGTCGTGATCGTATCCACTCAACACCACGTCCAAGCGGGAGTTATAGCAGGCATATTGATGAACCTGCCATGTCAAGCAATGAGCGGCACCGCAATCAGCCTCGTAGGCCTGACCCATCACATGTTGGTAATGATGCTCAGGCTCTGGTAGACCAGGGCAAAGCACGGCGTGATGCGGAGCTGGTGGCTCAGTTGGCGGTTCAACAGCAGCCTACGGTTTATCCTTCAGCGTCCGTGGAGGTAGGAGTAACCTCTAGAACCTTGGATGTGCCGTGTTTAGTGCCGGCTCTATGCAACGAGCGCTTGCCTAAGGATTTCAAGGGCCCTCGAAAGGTGCCTAATTACACGGCAGATCAGCCCCCAGTGACTTGGATTGAGAGTTATGAGATGGCCATGGAGATGTTGGATGTCGGTGATGCTGCGTGTGCTAAGTATTTCACCATGATGTTGAATGGGCCGGCTCGTACTTGGTTGAAAAGCTTGCCCACTAATTCTATTGGATCATGGGCAGAGTTGAAGAGGCATTTTATTCAAAATTTCAAAGGCACATGCAAACAGCCTATGTCAATTCTGGATTTGGATTCTTGCGTTCAAGGTGAAGGTGAGTCAACAACCCATTGGGTGCGCCAGATTTCATCTATCATACACTCGCCAGATAGTAGCAATGTCGGTTCTACAGTCCTGATGTTAGAGAAAAATTGTTGTTTCATCCCCCTTAAGCAGAAGCTGGGGCAGCTTAAACGGCACTGCGATGACATGGGGGAGCTAATGGCGGCTCTTGTCAAATATGCCAACTCTGACAGTACCAAGGACCTCGAGTCTGATGATGATAAGCCGGGTAAGGGAAAGAAGGGCGGCAATGTAAAAGGGCAGCAGCATAACCCGGCAGGTCAAAGCGGCAACGGTAAGCGTAAGGCTGATGGTAATTTTGACTTTGTGGCTAACACCAATGCGTAGAATAATAATCCACGTCGCAAGTGAAAGCCGGCCTAGTCCAGAGGGTCAAGATTCAACCTTGAGGCAGTGACGAATTAGCCTTGTCCAAGGCACGGTATGCATGAGAAGCCGGTTGCTCATCTGTGGAAGGATTGCTACATCATGAAGGAGTTTAAGAACTCCAAGTTTTTCAATCATGGCCCGAATGGCGGCTCTGGATCCGGCTCTCATGGACCTGGCTTTGGTGATGGCGGTTCAAACTCTGGCTTTCAGGGTCAAGGCAATCAAGGTGGTTTTAATCAATAGTCTGGTCAAGGAAACCAGCAGCAGCAGTCTAGTTATCAAAGTAATCCAAAGCAGCTAAATGGTGGTCAGTATCATGTGTTCACCACAAGTCTGTGCAAGCGGGATCAGAAAATCCATAAGCGGATGGTGAACTCTGTTGAACCGTCGGTGCCCCGGTACATAAGGTGGTCTGAGCAGCCTATTGTATGGAGCTGAGAGGATCACCCGCCCCGGGTCGACAATCCAGGTCATATGGCATTGGTGGTTGCTCCACAGGTAGGAGGATATAAGCTCACGAAGGTGCTCATGGATGGAGGTAGCAGTGTCAATATCCTTTACTATGAGACCTTTTGTCGTATGAATTTGACTGACAAGGATCTTAGGTTGTCTTCTACTGTCTTTCATGGGGTGGTGCCTGGTAAGTCGACGTATCCTATGGGAAGGATAACATTGGAGGTGGCTTTTGGAGATGACAATGATTGCAGAGCTAAGAAGTTAACCTTTGAGGTGGTGAAAATTAAGAGCCCATACCATGCTTTGTCTGGACGGCCAGCTTACGCCAAGTTTATGGCACGACCGTGTTATGTTTACTTGCAGCTTAAGATGCCGGGTCACAAGGGCACCATCACGATGCATGGCAATAGAAGAATCGCTCTGGATTGTGAAGAGAGTGATGCTGCTTATGCTGAGTCGGCCTGTGCCACTGAGGAATTGAAGTTTTATAAAGACAATGTTGACCCGGCGGATATGACACCTTTGAATAAGCCAACCACAGAGAATGTGATAGAGGCAAAGGTGTCCCGTCTTTTGATGAGATGGTGATTATCGTTTTGGAGGAGTAGACTTTCACGATCCGACTACGTACGTGCGAGGACGTCGCCGCCTTAGCAATCGCTAAACCAACTCCGAGAGGTTATTGACCACGCCGGAGCACGATCAACCTAACCACGAGGGTCTATTTCCTGCGAGCAAACGAAGAACAAGCAAGAAACTGAGATTGTAATCTGGATATTGCGAATATAAGATGAAAGCTTTATTGATCAAGATGGGGTTCTGTGACGTCTTGGTCTGGTCGTTGAACACAAACGAAGTACGCGAAGTTGCAGCTATGGCGAACTTTAACCTAAACAAAACCCAAAGTCTAAACGACGCCCTAGGGGCTGTATATATGGAGGAAGAGGGGGGAATTTTGTGGCCCTTGCGGAAGGGGTCCGAAACCAACCCTATCTCTTGTTTCCCCACACATACGGACTCTAAGAATAGCCTATACTCAAGTATTTCGAAATTACATGGCTTGGCCCAATAATAAGATGATGCAGCACCTAGAATAGCCTCTGGACAATGAAGTAGCATCTTGTATATTTCGCCCAAGGCTTCATGCACTCATTATGGTGGCTTGAACGTCCTGAAATCATCACTTTTAACTCCGTTCTTGTTCCCCTTGCGCATGCCATCATCTCCATGCTTGTTCTTGCTCCAATGTTCATCCTTCTCCAAGCTAGGCCCTTCATTTGTAAGCAAAACAAATGTATCCAATTTAGGCAGCATCATATTCTCATGAACATTAGAATCATTACCAAGAAACGAAAGTACCTAGTAATTTAATTGGTGTGCGGGAGCTCTAGTAATTGGTCCAGTATGTACAGCAGCAGGGGCTGTGGGTGTAACAATGGTATTGATGCCCTCATCATCCTCCCCTTCTTGAAATGAAGTCGTGCTCGACGGAGGCTCATCTTCCTCACTCAAATAAGGCTTCAAATCTGCAATGTTAAAAGTGGGACTAACCCTAAAATCTGCAGGCAGCTCAAGTTTATATACATTATCATTTATTTTCTATAACACCTTAAAAGGACCATCAGCACGTGGCATTAGCTTTGATTTGCGCAAATCAGGAAATCTATCCTTACGCAAATGTAACCAAACAAGATCTCCAGGTGCAAACACAACATGTTTTCTACCCTTATCTCTGACAAGTTTATATTTAGCATTCATACGCTCAATGTTTTCCTTAGTTAACTCATGCATTTTTAAAATCAATTCAGCACATTGTTTAGCATCAAAATTAACCTTCTCTGAAGATGTTAGAGGCAACAAATCAATAGGTGCACGAGGTAGGAAACCATACAGAATTTCAAAAGGGCACATCTTAGTAGTAGAATGCAATGAATGATCATAAGAAAATTCAATATGAGGCAAGTGTTCTTCCCACATTTTCTTATTATTCTTCAAAATAGCCCTAAGCATAGTAGACAATGTTCTATTGACTACATCAGTTTGTCCATCGGTTTGGGGGTGACAAGTAGTGCTAAAAAGCAGTTTAGTCCCCAACTTAGACCATAAACATCTCCAAAAGTGGCTAAGAAATTTAGTATCACGATCTGAAACAATTGTATTTGAAACACCATGCAAGCGAATAATTTCACAAAAGAACAAATCAGCAACATTAACAACATCATCGCTTTTATGACATGGTATAAAGTGTGCCATTTTCGAGAATCTATCCACAACAACAAATATGATATCCCTCCCCTTCTTTGTTCGAGGTAAACCTAAAACAAATTCCATAGATATATCCTCCCAAGGAACACTAGGTACAGGCAAAGGCATATATAAACCATGAGGATTGAGTCGTGACTTAGCTTTTTGACATGTAGTGCAGCAAGCAACAAAGCGCTCAACATCCCGTCTCATCTTTGGCCAAAAGAAATGTGTAGCAAGTACGTCCTCTGTCTTCTTCATGCCAAAGTATCCCATTAATCCTCCTCCATGCGCCTCCTGCAACAACAAAAGACGAACGGAGCTAGCTGGAATGCATAGCTTGTTAGCACGGAACACAAATCCATCATTAATGACGAACTTGTTCCATGTTCTTCCTTCTTTACAATTCTGTAATACATCTTTAAAATCAGCATCATGCACATATTGATCTTTGATGGTCTCCAACCCAAATATTTTGAAGTCAAGTTGTGAAAGCATAGTATAGCGACGAGACAATGCATCAGCAATAACATTGTCTTTACCCTTTTTGGGTTTAATGACATAAGGGAAAGTCTCAATGAATTAAACCCATTTAGCATGTCTAAGATTCAGTTTAGCTTGACTTCTAATATGTTTCAAAGATTCATTATCAGAATGTATAACAAATTCTTTGGGCCATAAATAATGTTGCCATGTTTCTAAAGTCCGAACAAGAGCATATAATTCTTTATCATAAGTAGAATAATTCAGACTAGGCCCACTCAATTTTCCAGAAAAGTATGCAACAGGTTTGCCATCTTGTAATAACACACCTCCTAATCCAATTCCACTAGCATCACATTCAAGCTCAAATGTCTTATTAAAATCAGGAAGTTGGAGTAAAGGAGCATGTGTCCACTTATCTTTCAACACCATGAAGGCTTCTTCCTGTGTGGTATCCCAAACAAAAGGCGCATCCTTGTTTGTGAGCTCATTGAGAGGTGCAGCAATGGTGCTAAAATCTCTCACAAAACGCCTATAAAATCCAGCGAGGCCAAGAAAACTCCTCACTTGTGTGACCGTTTTGGGCTGCGGCCAACTCTCGGTAGCTTCAGTCTTGGCTTTATCAACTTAATTCCCTGTGGAGTAACAACATAGCCAAGAAAAGACAATCGGTCGGTGCAAAAGGTGCACTTCCCAAGGTTACCAAACAAACGTGCATCACGTAGAGCAATAAAAACAGTACGTAAATGTTCCAAATGTTCCTCCAAAGATCTACTATAAATCAATATGTCATCAAAGTAAACTACCACAAATCGTCCAATGAAAGCATGTAAAACTTCGTTCATTAATCTCATGATAGTACTAGGTGCATTAGTTAACCCAAAAGGCATGACTAACCACTCATATAATCCAAACTTAGTTTTAAATGCTGTTTTCCATTCACCCCCTTCATACGAATTTGATGGTATCCACTACGCAGATCAACTTTGGAGAATATTGTAGAGCCACTCAATTCATCAAGCATATCATCTAGCCTAGGAATAGGATGACGATAATGAATAGTAATATTATTAATGCCTCTACAATCAACACACATACGCGATGTACCATCCTTTTTCGGCACTAGAATAATAGGAACATCACAAGGACTAAGGGATTCACGTATATAACCTTTGTTGAGAAGCTCTTGTACTTGACGCATAATCTCCTTCGTCTCCTTTGGATTGGTACGGCATGGTGCACGGTTCGACAGTGAAGCACCGGGAATTAAGTCAATCTGATGCTCAATCCCTCAAATAGGTGGTAATCCCGGTGGCACGTCTTATGGAAAGACGTCAACGAACTCCTGCAAAATGTTAGTGACAGCAGGAGGCAAATAGGAAGGCACGTCCTCGAATGAAAATAATGCCTCTTTGCACACAATAGAATAGCAAACAGATTTGCTGAAATCTAGCTCATCAATATCAGATTTGGTGGCAAATAAACATGCACTTTTAATTGAATTTCAGAGGCAACACTAGATGGTTTATTATTAGGCTTCATTTGGTGCTCAAATTCTTTTGCCACAATCTGATTTTCACTCTTATTCTTATCCTATTTTGCTTTATTAGCTCTATTAATATCATCTTTCAAAATGGAATCAGGAGTCATAGGAAGCAAAGTAATATTTTTATCCTTATGAACAAGAGTATACTAATTGTTTCTACCATGGTGGACAGAATTTTTATCAAATTGCCATGGTCGACCAGGTAATAAGGAACATGCTTGCATAGGTACCACATCACAATCAACATAATCAGCATATGTAGAGATACTAAAATGCACACGAACAGTACGTGTTACCTTCACCTTGCCGCTGTTGTTGAACCATTGGATGTAGTAAGGATGTGGATGTGGTCTTGTGGTGAGAGATAGCTTCTCCACCATCTCCATGCTAGCCAAGTTATTCCAGCTCCCTCCATCTATGATGACGTGCACAGAACGTTCCTTCACAACTCCCTTTGTATGGAATGAATTATGCCTCTGATTTTGCTCAGCTTGTGTGACCTGCACACTCAAAACACATTGAGCAACTAAAGATTCATACGTGTCAGCATCTTCAGGAGACATGTATTGCGTTTCACGATCAGAATCATATCCACCGTGTTTTTCATGTGTAATAAGAGCCAAAGTCTCCTCATCATAGTCACTAGCAGACTCATACCCACCATCCTCAGTAGCAATCATCACACGTTGAGATTTGCATTCTCTCTCATAATGAACTCTTTCCTTACAATGATGAAAAATAATATCACTTGTGTGCCTAGTTGATGCCATGGAAGAAGAAGAGCTCTGTGCAGGCCCGACAGGTGCGCTCTTGGCAGATAGTGGTGGTTGTGCCTGCTTTCTTGTATCACAGTTGGAGGTGGCACCTGATGGAGGTGCTGGTGTAGTGGAAGTAGAAGATGCACGTGGTGTCCATGATGAAGGTCGACCTCCAGAAAAGTTAGTTTGCACCAATGCTTGTCGATCCTGCACTTCATGTTCAGCTTTGCAAGTAAGATGGAATAAACGAGTGATATTAGTATACTCTTTATACTCTAGAATGGTCTGAATCTCTCTATTTAATCCACCCATAAAACGTGCAAGCTAGGTTCATTCTCCTCAACAATACCACATCTAATCATGCCAGTTTGTAATTTCTGATAATATTCTTCTACAAAAAAATTCCCTTGTCTTAAATGCTGCAATTTTTGAAGCAATTCACGTTGATAATATGGTGGAACCCAATGAGTACGCATAGCAGTTTTCAAAGCAGCCCAAGTAGCTAGAATAGGATATAATCTACAATGTTCAGACCACCATACACATGCAAAACTAGTGAAAGCACAAACAGCAGCAGCAACCCGTCTCTCCTCGGGATATTGTAAACATGTAAAACGTTGTTCAGTTTCTAACTCCCAAGTAAGATATACATCAGGAATGTATATACCCTCAAATGATGGAATATTCAATTTCAGTTTAGGAACATGGCCACGATCTCGTACCTGAGGTGGTGGTGCAGGACTACCATTGCGAATATATACCTGAGGTCTACCTGCTGGTGGTGGTGCTGGTGGCTGCACGTAGTTCTGTTTTTGATCAACCTCATCCTCGTAATAGTCCTCCACCTCTGCAGTAGCAGCAGGAGCTACAGAAGCATCAACAGCAGTAGCAGCGGCACCAGAATTTTGTCCTGGCTCAATAGGAATACGCTTGCTCGCCCTACTGTATCGCGGCGTGAAGCTGGTGGTGGGAGACGTTTGAGTAATTCATCAAACTTGGCGTCCAACTTGGTGTCAATTGTGTTCTCAATGTTATCCATCTTCTCCATTGCCTTTCCAAAGCTGGCCATCACGTCTTCCACCTGTTGACCCAACATTTGATGAAACTTATCGTGAAGCTCCTTGTTTATCATGTTCTCCCAGTCAATCTCGTCGGCTTGTGGTCCTGCCATAGTTAGCAGCAATAGAAACAGACAAGAATATGATCCTAAAGACTACTGGAAAATGGTGGTGGTGGGGTGTCACAAATCCATCAAGCGAATCTCAAATTCTTACCAGTTCTTACCCAGTAGTAGGTGGTGATTGGCAACCGTTGTAGTCAAAACTCTCAAAGCTTGGATAGAGCGATTACCAAGGAGAATCAAACTGACGACGTAGATGTATGTGGAGCTGGGAAGGCTTATAATATGGTAGCAAAAAGGTCAGCAATAATCAATTCAGAGATGTAAAGTTGAATAAACGCTCAACGATGGTACTATGATGTTCCTAGGCTAGACCGTGCTAGAGACGTGAGCCTAGAACACTAACAAAATCACGGTGCGGCACGTAATCAAGGGAGGAGCACACTCTAATTTTTTTTCATTTTTTCACTTTTTTTCACTTTTTCCCTCTTTTTTTTTGCTCCGCAACAATTTTTTTTTGAAAAAGTCTACAAATGGTCTAGAAACTGACTAGCTAGAATTTTCCAAACTTAGTTTTTTTTAAAACTGGAACTATTTTTCTACTGTGGGTAGCACGAAAGTTTGGGAGTCCTACTATGTCACGACTCGGAGTATGGCATGATCTAGAAATCCAAAACAGAGTAACAAAATACTGGACTCAGACTAGGACTGGTGGCGGAGATGAATCTGGTGGAACTCGGACTGGTGGCGGAGATGAATCTGGTGGAACTCGGACTGGTGGCGAATATATGTTGCAGGTGGACTCGGATTGGCATGATGGCGGCGGATATGTGGTGGCGTATATGGATTCGGATTGGCGGTGAATATGTGGTGATGGTATATGGCAGCGGCGATGAAGTTGGTGTGGTGGTGTTATATGGCAGCAACAATGATGATGAAGCAGTGGTGATATATGGCAGCGGCGACGTGACAACCTATGAACAGAACTCGAAACTCCAAAGGACTAGACGCTAAGACCAGCAACTTGACACGATGATGCAACCTCAAATTCAACAAAGCAAATACAGAAAAGATTATGCAAAGGCTCAGATTGGTTTGGATAGGATGAACTAACCCTATTTTTTGGCTTTTTCGTGGACTATAGGTATGAAGGAACACACTCGATCTAAACTACGAAAAACTGTAAAATATCACCGAGCAACCTGAAAAATCTGATGCCACTTGATAGAGGCAAAGGTGTCCTGTCTTTCGATGAGATGGTGATTATCGTTTTGGAGGAGTAAACTTTGACGATCCGACTACGTACGTGCGAGGACGTCGCGCCTTAGCAATCGCTAAACCAACTCTGAGAGGTTATTGACCACACCGGAGCACGATCAACCTGACCACGAGGGTCTATTTCATGCGAGCAAACGAAGAACAAGCAAGAAACTAAGATTGCAATATGGATATTGCGAATATAAGATGAAAGCTTTATTGATCAAGATGGGGTTCTGTGACGTCTTGGTCTGGTCGTTGAACACAAACGAAGTACGCGAAGTTGCAGCTATGGCGAACTTTAATCTAAACAAAACCCAAAGTCTAAACGACGCCCTAAGGGCTGTATATATGGAGGAAGAGGGGGGAATTTCGTGGCCCTTGGGGAAGGGGTTCGAAACCAACCCTATCTCTTGTTTCCCAACACATACGGACTCTAAAAACAGCCTATACTCAAGTATTTCGAAATTACATGGGCCTGACCCAATAATAAGGTGATGCAGCACCTAGAATAGCCTCTAGACGAAAGTTATGAAGTAGCATCTTGTATATTTCGTCCAAGGCTTCCTGCACTCATTATGGTGGCTTGAACGTCCTGAAATCATCACTTGTAACTATGTTCTTGTTCCCCTTGCGCATGCCATCATCTCCATGCTTGTTCTTGCTCCAATGTTCATCCTTCTCCAAGCTAGGCCCTTCATTTGTAAGCAAAACAAATGTATCCAATTTAGGCAGCATCATATTCTCATGATCAATAGAATCATTACCAAGAAATGAAAGTACCTGGTAATTTAATTGGCATGCGCGAGCTCTAGTAATATGTCTAGTATGTACAGTAGCAGGGGCTGTGGGTGTAACAATGGTATTGATGTCCTCATCAGAATGAGCCTTTAATAAAGTTTAAGTCGACAGATGATACTAAAATGGTTGATTTTGTTCCTGGCGATTCATCAAAGCTGTAGCGACCATGGTTTCAATGGACCGAAGTCTTTGTGTTTTAGTGTCATCCCTGGATCGGTAATGCTAACACACACAGTACTTGAGGAATTATAGCAGAGTTCAATCACACACTAATTACAATGAGTCCTCAGAAAGAGTATGATTACACATATAATATGGCTGAAGGCCATCTAAACTGAATAAAGCTTCGAAGGTAAATGAGTCCATCAACTCCAACAGCATAGCTGAGTGCACGACAATGACCTATCGCACCTTATTCGTCGTATGAGTAGTCTGCAACATGAGATGTTGCAGCCGTGTAGGTCGGTAGATGGAATATGCTGGTAGAGTTACACTTTAAATCAATGAATGCAAGAACTATATCTACATGCAATATTTGGCCGGTGGAGGCTCTAAGTTTAAGATTTTTCATAAAGCTAGTTTTTCCCTACAACAAAGGAATAAATTTATTTACTACTCCCAAGTTTTAGCAATATTTGAGAAGGTTCCTCCAACTCAAATCCCAATTAAACAAGTGTCATCATTAAACCCAATTCAATCAATTAAGTGTGATGAGATCAACAATGATATCCAATTCCAGATACTCAAGATGTCCATAACAGGGGACATGGCTAACCATGATTAGTTTATACACTCTATAGAGCTTGCACACTTTTCCCCACAAGACTCGACTGCATCCATGATCGAAAGATCGAGACATGGTCTTTCTGAAGCATTAACTCTCTACTCCAGGCAAACCAGTACACCTACTTTCCCATACATCTGCTAATCCACCTCCTCGAGATCACACAACTTACTTAACTATGCTAGAGCCCATAATGGCTTGTGGCTGCACACGGAAGTTTCTAGGCATGAAGTATCATATGATCCCTTTGAGCCTGGGTGGAAAACCAAGGAAAAATCACACGGGTACTCTGGGATTTCCCAAATGGACAAACAGTGGATTCTCCAGGTGCCCCAACCAATCCACCCAGATGTGTATTAAAGTTTCCACCTTAATGTTATCCAAGATTAATAACTCTCATAACTTCCATGTGTATCATGATCGAATCCCCGTCTACGAGCATGGCTAAGCAAATAATTGAGCATAACATATATTCCCGGGGTGATCAAAGGTATTAGGTTCCTACCTCAAGTACTACAACCAAACCACATGTTCCCAATCCTACTCATGCAAATATTTGAGGGGCATAACTAATGCATAGTACAAACTGGGTATAGAAGAGTATGATCAAAGTGTAACTTGCCTTGCTGACGATTTGCAAACTCTAGAGATTCGTAGTAACAAGCTTCGCACTCCGGGTAATCTAGCATAGACAAACAATAGCATACATAAGCAATCACTCAAATGAAAAAAAAGAGAAATCGAGAAAAGATCCAAATCAAACCCGAAACAAGCAAATGACTAAACTAAACAGAAAACAAAACCTAGCAGCATTATTTTCATGTGTATTAGATCTTAACATTAGGTACATGTGATTAGCTACGATTTGCAAGAAGAAACAACTCAAACAGAGCTACGAAACTCAAGATACAAATGAAACAAGATCGAATACTAATCTGAACGAAACTCAAATTTTAAATTGCCAAAATCATGTTCAAGTTGGTTTACTAGAAAGAAGAGATCGTTACGAAGATTTAGGCGTTGGTTTCATCTAATTTGCATAAATGAGCTAAAAGTTACGCTAGTTTCAATATCAGGGGCTAAATCGCAAGAAAATTATTCGTGGATAGGTCCCTGGCCGAAAATAAAACTAAAAAGAAAAATCTACTAAACGAATGTTCGCTAACATAACTAAATGAAAAGAAAATTTGATCTAACCTAACTAACAGGAAAAAACCGAATGAACCAGAGAAAACCGAACGGTTTATACCGGTCAACCGAGGCGGCGAGGTCAAGTGCGAGGTCCGGCGGGCGGGGTGAGGCTCCGGCGGCGACGGGGCGACGGTGACGCGGGGCGGCGGTAGCACGGCGCGGGTGACGGCGGCATAGGCAGCAGCAGCACCTAGCAGCGCAGGCGGCGGCTAGCGGCGGCGCCGATGGCAACGCGAGTGGCGGTGTGAGCTGCGGCGGCGGCGGGACGATGTGGTGGAGGGGGGCCGGGGCGACTGAATATAAAGGGCCCCTAGGGGTCCATCTTGGGGAGGGGGTCGGTGGAGCGGGGCGATCTCGGACTCCCTTGGGAGTCCAGCGACGGCACAGCGACGACGCGGGGAAGGCAGTGGTGGCCGGCTGGGCCAAGGCCTGGCTCGGCTGGGCCGGCCCAAAAAGAGTTTTTTATAAATGATTTCCGCGAAGAAAAATCCTAATAAAATATAAATAAAATTCTAAAAATTCCAAAAAAATCACCGCCCAAACCTAATATTTGGGACAAGATGAACATTTTTCTGGACTAAATGCGAATTTTAAAAAAATGCATGTTTTTCTCTAATTCAAATAAAATAGCAATAAAATTCAAATAAAAACTAATTTGATTTAAAAAAAAATCAATATTTCTTCTCTGTTTTTAAAGAAGTCATATTATCTTCTCTCATTTATTTTATTGTTGGAAATAATTGGAAAGAAATTGTTGAAAATCAAATTGATCCTCTTTTCAAATTTGAAATAAATTCAAATATGAAAATTTTATGAAACCTCCAACTCTCTCCTTGGGTCCTTGAATTTCTTAAGATTTCTAGGAATCACAACCAAATGCAAATGAAATATGATATGCATATGATGATCTACGTATAACATCCAAATTGAAAATTGGGATGTTACAAAAGTAGTTCAGCATCAGTGCTAATATGGATCCGAAATAGGAAAGCGCACTCATCGAGTTCATCCATGAGAATCGGGACATCTTTGCATGGAAGCCTTCTGACATGCCAGGTGTAACGAGGGAACTCGCTAAGCACACTCTTAATGTGGATCCCAAGTTTAAACCGGTCAAGCAGTTTCTTGATCTGTTTAATGAGGAAAGGCGCAAGGCGATTGGTGAAGAGATGGCCCTACTCTTGGCGGCAGGGTTCATCATTGAAGTTTTTCATCCTGAGTGGTTGACTAACCCGGTGCTAGTACTTAAGAAAAATGGCACTTGGTGTATGTGTGTGGATTATACAGACCTTAACAAGGCCTGTCCGGGTGATCCTTTTGCTCTCCCTCGTATTGATCAGATTATTGATGCTACGGTGGGTTGTGAGCGCTTGAGTTTTTTTGGATGCTTACTCTGGTTATCATCAGATCAAAATGGCAGTTAAGGACCAGGAGAAGACAACCTTCATCACTCCCTTTGGAGCCTTCTGCTATGTGTCTATGCCTTTTGGGCTCAAGAGTGCCTAGGCAACATACCAATGGTGTGTTCAGAATTGCCTCCATGGCCAGATTGGGCACAATGTTCACGCTTATGTGGATGATATTGTTGTGAAACCCATGAAGAAGGAGACATTGATTGAGGATCTGAAGGAGACCTTTGACAATATCCATGTCTACAAGATGGTGCTTAACCCGGCCAAGTGTGTTTTTGGCGTACCAGCAGGCAAGTTATTGGGTTTCTTGGTGTCTAAGAGAGGCATTGAAGCTAACCTGGAGAAGGTCAAGGCTATCACCTCTTTGGCTAAGTCGGCGTGTATCAACGACGTCCAGCATTTGGTGGGTCGTATCGCGGCTTTGTGCTGGTTTATAAGTCGTCTGGGAGAGAACGCCATCCCTCTATATCATATGATGAAAAAGATAACTTTGTCTGGAGCGATGCTGCTAATGAGGCGTTTGAGGCACTTAAGAAGCAATTGGCTGAACCGCCGGTTCTTGCAGATCCCAGTGAGAAGGAGCCCTGTTTGTTATATGTGGCTACAAACAACAGGGCTATCAGTGTGGCAATTGTGGTTGAAAGGAAGGAGTCAGGCAAGAAGTATCCGGATCAAAGGTCGGTTTATTATATCAGTGAGGTGCTCATTGAGTCTAAGCAGAGATACCCACATTGGCAGAAGCTGGTTTATGGCATGTTCATGGCTAGTCACAAATTGAAACAGTATTTCCTTGGTAATCCCATCACTGCGGTTAGCTCTGCTCCTTTGGGGGATATTATTCAAAATAGAGAAGCCACGGGTCGGGTACCTAAGTGGGCCATTGAGCTTGGACACCATGGTTTAAAATATATGCCTCTGACGGCTATAAAATAAGCACTTGTGGACTTCATCAATGATTGGACAGAGCTGCAGATGCCTGAGGATAATCCGGATAATACATATTGGACTATTCATTTTGATGGATCCAGGCAGTTGGAAGGCTCGGGGGCTGGAGTTATATTGACTTCCCCACGAGGTGATAAATTTTGTTGTGTTTTGAGGTTGATGTTCCCTTGTACTAACAATGCAGCTAAATATGAAGCCTTACTCCATTGTCTTCGGATGGCTAAAGAGATGAATCTAAGCCGGGTAATATGTTTTGGCGACTCAGATTTGGTGGCAGCAAGTGTCAGGGACTTGGGATTCAAAGGATCCACTCATCGTGGCTTATTGTCGAGACGTTGATACTATTTCTGGTCACTTGAAGTGGAGCATGTTGATCGAAAGAAAAATGAAGCAGCTGATGCATTAAGCCGGCTGAGGTCTTAGCGTAAGCCGGTCCCCCCTAATATTTTCCTTGATATTTTTCATAACCCATTAGTGAAGTTGCCTACGGAGGAGGACTTGGCAGTTCCTGACCCGGAGGCACAATTAGTGGCGGCTCTTCATGTTATCCCTGATTGGACTGTGCCATATTTGGATTATATGACCCGGGGCGAGTTACCTGAGGATGAAACTTTGGCCAGGCAGATAACCCGAAGGTCTAAGTCAATGACTATTGTCAATGTTGAGCTTCGCAGATGCAGTGTTACAGGGGTGTTTCAGCGATGCGTTTCTCCTGAGCAGGGCCATGAAATTTTAAGGGACATTCATGAAGGAGATTGTGTCCTCATGCCGGCTCTAAGTCTCTCATTGCTAAGGCTTTTCGTCATGGGTTTTATTGGCTGACGGCTCATGCTAATGCAGAAGATCTGGTCAGTAAGTGTGACGGTTGTCAGAAATTTTCAAGGTGAGCTCATGTGTCGGCTCAAGAATTGAGGATGATTCCAATTACTTCGCCGTTTGTAGTCTGCGGGCTGGATATGGTTGGGCCCTTCAAAAGATCCAAGGATAAAAAGACCCACCTCTTGGTGGCGGTTGACAAGTTTACAAAGTGGGTTGAAGCTGAGCTGGTCAGCAAATGTTATGCAGCCACGACGGTTCAATTCATCAAAAAGGTGATCTTTCATTTTGGATATCCTCATAGTATCATCACTAATAATGGTACTAATCTGTCTAAGGGAGCAATGAAAGAATTCTGTCAACAAGAGCATATCCTTCTTGATGTGTCCTCAATGGCTCACCCCCAGTCTAATGGCCAAGTTGAACGAGCTAATCAAGAAATCTTGAGAGGTATCAAGCCCCGGCTTATGGTTCCTTTGCAGACAACACCGGGTTGTTGGGTGGAAGAGTTGCCCTCAGTGTTTTGGAATATCAATACCACCCCCAATAGATCTACGGGTTACACGCCTTTCTTCATGGTTTACAGAGCTGAGGCGGTTCTCCCCAGTGACATATGCCACGATTCACCTCGCGTGGTGGCCTATGTTGAAGCTGACAATGAGAAAGCACGTCAGGATGCTACTGACCTGTTAGATGAGGAGCGTGACCTTGCAGCGGCTCGTTCGGCGATTTACCAACAAGATCTATGTCGGTATCACATTCGCCGGGTTAAAAGCGGGACCTTTCAAGAAGGCGATTTGGTGCTCCGGCTCATCCAGGATCAAACTAACATGCACAAGCTATCCACACCTTGGGAAGGGCCCTTCGTGGTCAGCAAGAATCTGAACAATAGGTCATACTGCCTTATTGATGTTCAAGACCACAAGGACTCATGCACATCGGAGGAGGAGACCCGCTGGCTGTGGAATATTGCTCATCTTCGGCTTTATTATACCTGAGCCACCGGCTCTTGTGATGTACATACTTTGTCAATATATGTAATATCACGAATATAATAAAGTCGGTATCCCTGATAATTCAAGGCCTCTGTCATTTCATTTCTGAGAATATGAGTCTTTACTGTCACTTCATATGATCACTTGGGGGCTTCCTGCTCACTGAGCATAGCTATGATTACCCTCTGATCCGGCTTATACGCCTCGTTCCAGACGATTTTTCCAGCTTAAAGATGAATTGTCACCAAAGAGAACTTGCTATAATGTGCAGTTCAAACATAGGTAACCTGCCTTGATGGCTTGATAAAAATTACTTGGGGGCTTCCTACTCATGGAGCATAGCTATGACTACCCTACTGATCCGGCTTATACGCCTGGATTGATATATTACTTGGGGGATTTTTGTTCATGAAAAGAGCTTCGATCGGCTTAGACGCCGAGTGTATTCACCAAAAAATCTGGGTTATCCTGCCTTTGTAAGTCTGCCACTCTGCCCAGGTAATCCTGGAATGACTCGTTGTACTCTTGACAGTCAATCTTATAAAGACCCTGAACTTGTTAACGTTAAACACTACAAAAAAAAGACACATCCGTGACATTTTGGGCTGAACGAATTTTTTTCGGTCATACTTATGACACTTCTCTGACGATAATTGTGACAAAACCCAGTATCATCATAGATGTGGAGGGCTCCTACTTCTGTGACAAAAAATCATGACAGAAAATGGGCTTTTCGTCCTGGGCATGCCGGAGATGCAGCTGCATGACATTCTTTGGGCTGTCCATGACGGAAAAAACCGTGGTAGAAGCGAGGGCGAGGAAAATTTCGATGAGTTCCCGGTTATGGTGGAAGGTCGGGGGTCGGGTGATGCGTGTTTCTCTTGTACACGTACGTGCGTGTGTGCGAGGCGTTGGCTCTAACTGAACCCGAGCGATTGCACTGCAGGCTACGCGTTACTGAACCCGAGCGATCGGTCGATGACTGTTAACTGAACCCGATCGAGCGATTCCTTCACTACTGCAGCTAACTGAAGTCGATCGATGCTGCCTCTGGATGAACAGTGAGTGTTGCGGGGGGGTTGGATGAACAGTGAGCGGTGGGGGTGGATGAACAGGACCCCGTGGCGTTGCCTCTGGATGAACAGGACCACGATCAATTGAGCCGGTTGGGGCTGGATGAATAGGACCCCATGGAGGGCTGGATGAATAGGACGACCCCGTGGAGGGCTGGATGAACAGTAGACGATGGAGGGGTGGATGAACAGTAGCCCGTGGAGGGGTGGTTTAACAGGAGCCCGTGGAGAGGGGTGGTTGAACAGTAGCTGGTGGAGTAGCGCGCTGTGGAGGCTGGATGAACAGGAGCCCGTGGAGGCCGGAGGAGGTCGACGGTGGATGAACAGTAGCCCGTGGAGGCTGGAGGAGGTCGACGGTGAAGATGAACAGTATCCCTTGGAGTCCCATTTTGCGGTACGCCGCACCCCTCCTGATGAACAGGACCCCCATTTCGATCGTAGCGCTCCAAGACAAGTCCGTTTCGTCCGTTTTGTGGTACGCCACACCCCTCCCGATCAACAGGACCCCGTTTCGACCGTAGGAGGTCCAACACAAGTCCGTTTTCTCCGTTTTGTGGTACGCCAGACCCCTCCCGATGAACAGAATCTCATTTCGAACGTGGTTGGTCAAACACAAGGTTGTTTCCTCCGTTCTGCGGTACGCCAGGCCTCGTTTCCATCGCCTGTTCCGTCCAAGCCTTCCCGATGAACACGACGACGACGTTGTTTCTCCGTTCCCACCCAGCCGTGTACACGAGCCCTGGGCGTACGTATGCGCGAGTAGGCGTTCGAGACCCCGCCCGTATGTACACATACATGGCCATATTTTCTTTCTTGCACACTGGCCACTGTATGTACGTGTACATGCTACATGCGTGCCTCTACTACGACACGTGCGCGCCTCTACAACGACCAGTATGTACGTACACGTTCGCAACTAGAATGACAACGCTACGTATGCTTCGACCAGGTGGGTCCCGACTGTCAGGCATTCCTTGCATGCGAAGATGTAGCTTGTGGGTCCCAGCAGCCAGGGGGCGAATTGTTTTTTTTCGGATGCACTTCCTTGCGTGCGAAGATGTAGCTGGTGGGTCCCAACAGTCAGGGAGGAAAAGTTTTTTCACGAAATACAGTGGCCCCTCCGGTGGGTCCCAGCTGTTAGGTGGAGGAATCATTATTTTCCGCGTAATAAGGTGGCACTTCCTTGCTACGGCCGTGGACCCGGCTGTCAGCCTCTCCACGTACAGTCCATGTCTGATGGAAGTCGTTCCTTGACCACGTTGACCACGCCGCGCCGAGAGCACCACGGTAGTCGACGACGGCGAGGCCTAGGAAGGGGACGACGCGGAGCGGGGAAGACGCGGCAGTGGATGCCCACACGGAGAGGAGTACGAGGGTTCACTGGTTCGGCTGCGGTGTGAGGCTGCCGTCGCCACAGAATAACAGGAGGTGTGGGTGAATGGAGGGATGGCCTGGCCAGCGGTGGGAGTAGTAGGGGGCGGTGAGGCCTCCGCGGCAGCACAGCCTGACACGGGAGGCAGGAGCAGGCGGCATGGCCGGTGCTGCTTTGGGAGGCTGGAGCAAGAAGACCAGAGGTTGAAGAAGCACGACGGCCGTTGGATGGACATCGTATGGTCACTACAGCTAGATCGTTTATATTGACTAAGTTGACAAAGCCCTTGGTACGTCAACTTAGTAGGCCCACAGGTCAGCTTCCGAAACGGTGCGCCCTAGATGTCAGGGGGAGGAATCATTTTTTGGGCGGGTGAAGCTAGAATATCCGAGATTGAAGAAGAAGCACGGCATCCGTTGGATGGACATCAAACGGCCACTGCTCCTAGAACCGTGTGTTGACTATAAGTTGACAAAGCCTTGCATACGCGTCAACTCTCTTTTTTTAGGGGACGTGTCCACTTAGTAAGGCCACAAGTGCGTGGCAGAGAACTTATAGCCCGTTTGAGATTAGTAAGAATGTGCAGCCCATTTTTGAATTCTAATGGAATTTACTACAGCCCATTTACAGTTTGTTAAAAGTACAGCCCATTTCAGCCAATAGTTCAAAACAGAATTCAATAAAATTTCCCACATTTTGATGGGATCCGAAATATTTTTATCCCGAAATTTCTAGTCAGATTAAATACAATTTCAATATAAATTTATATTACATAAAAAACCAACAAAACATTGCGCTCGCAACAATTAATGGAATTAAAATTTTCAATATCCAAAAATAATATTTTATAAGGTAACTACGTGTTTGGTGCATTTTTTTATAGTTACTGCCCATTTTTTATAATTGCATCCCATTTATTATTTCTTAAAGCCCATTTTCTTGTTAAGCCTAATGCATGCCTCCTAGGAAAGATTTGCAACCCAGCGGGGCGGAGAATAACAACTTGACCTTGCCTGGGTATTCCTAAAAAAAGTATAGCTGGGCTAGCCATTTTCAGCTTGAAAAATAATATCTGGGCTGGATATCTGGCCTGGGCTAGACGGGCCACAGCCCGCCTAGTTAATACCTGCAGCGATGTTTTCGTTGTTGTCCAGAGGAGAAAAATTAATATCTGGGCTAAATATCGAAAAACTCTGCAGTGCTCACACCTCAAAAACACAAATACTGCTCGAGCTGCTTGGTCCCAGCTGTCGGCCGCTTCTTGTGCAATTCTCTCGTTTATTGACTACATAGGTTGACAATGGTGTGGGACCGTGATGTTAGGAAACCAAGAGGAAGCAAAAAATATATAGTTATATATATATATATATAATAAGGAGGCACTTGCGTACGTGAGGCTATGGCCCTGGTGGGTCCCCATTGTCATCCTCTCCAAGTAAAGTCATCTCCTCTCCCTTGCGTGCTTCCGCCTGAAACAGTCAATGCCGCCCGCCCCGCTTCCCGATGCAGGCGATTGCTCCACCTTCACACAACACAAGTGTCGTCTGTCCATCCATCTGCCGCCCACATTAATGATACGCGGTTGCCAAGGTGGCTACTCCAGCGCCACTCGTCCGTCCCTCTGCCGCCTACCATTGCTATATAAACTGTTGCGCCGGCCATAGCCGCAGTCATCCGCATTCGTTCCCTTTCTCCTATCCACACCACTACTACCCACCATGGCTTCCTCGCGCTCCAGCGCTCTTCGGGATGGGCGGACGACGGACCACAAGGAAATGGCAGCCATTGTTGCCGACCGGTTGGTTGGCATGCAGCTGGAGGACGACGACGTCCCAATGGAGAACATGGTAGTCGACGATCCAGCGCCAACCCCCTCCTCCGCACCATCCTCGTCGGTGCACTGCACCATGACCATCAGCGAGGCCCGTGCAAAATATATGGACACGGTGAGGCAGATGCTTGAGGAGCAGTTCCGGGAAGCGCAGGTCGATGCTGCCTACAACCACCATCTCCTCTAGGAGCACCTGCAGGCGGAGGAGCAAATTACCGCGGAGCGGGCAGAGCAGGAGGTGCTGCTCGACTCGTACCGCTCCGCCCGCGAGGGCCGCCTCGAGTGCTGGCGGTACCGCATGCGGGTGGCGGAGGCTGCAGCCGCCTACAAAGAGGGCGATGAAGCGGGTGGGGCGCTGTTTAGCGAGACCGAGGACGAGGAAGAGGACAATGCCGGCTCCGACGAGTGCCCGCTCTGCTGGCATCGATGACGCCCTGCTCCGCCGAGGCCCCGCGGCACCAACAACGAGGCAGAGGACACCGCCGGCTCCGCCGAGGCCCCATCCCGCCAACAACGAGGCAGAGGACATCGCTGGCTTAGCCGAGGCCCCACCCTGCCGGCAACAAGGGGGAGGATTTCCACCGCTCCGCCGAGGCGCCGCTCGCCGGCAACAAGATAGAGGACATCGTCGGCTCAGCCGAGGCCCCGCCCCGCTGCCAACGAGGCCGCGCCACATAGAAAATGAGGAAGAGTAGAACACGGTAGGTCGCCACCTCTCGGGTCCAAGTAAGGCCACCGCTGCTACCCTCCGGTTGAAGCCAAGCTAGGCGGGTGGACCATTGACGGCCGGTTAGCTTCTTGGCAGCGACGTGGAGTCGGAGAGCTGTGTTGGAGAAGAACGCTGCTTCTACTTAACTGCTAGTGCAGTTGGTTGACTGACATGTGGGACCAATAGGCCACATGTCAGTTACGCAACTGCACCTGCAGTTAAGTCACTGAAGCTTCTGTTCAGCTCAGGGGAACACAGGTGGGTAGCTTCGGTTAATTAACTATACCTCTAGTGCACCCCTTTTTAGTTGAAGAATGTATGAAATGTAATGAAATTTGGCATGTTAATATGAAATCCGACCGTGTATGAATGAATTTATTTCGATTGGTTTGAATTCCTGTATCACTGGCATTGGATGAACATGCAAAACAATACGTACTAGCATTATTCCCAGGGTGATCACCTCGGTTGCTGCAGCCAAAGTATCTCTACTTTGACCAATCTTATAGAAAAAAGTATGCACTTTCACAATGTGCGAAGTAAAAAGGAACAGAAGGAGTACAAAGAGTTTGAGCAGCTTTTTAGCGTTTTTGTACATTGCAATCAAACACACATGGTTGGCAATTCATAGAGAACATTCAAAACAATCTATGATTATGCATCTCAGCGACTCACATGTCAGAGGCAATATTTACTTCACAACTAAAGAATAAAGAAAAAATTGATCGATGCTGCTGACAACAAAGTGCGTCCCATTCGAGAATATCAAACGCATGTCTTGCTAAAATCAATGAGCAAAATTTGACAAGGTTGTCCCATTCCAAAATATCAAATGCCTATGATTGTGGAATGGGCAGGATTTGCCATCAGTTCGAACATTGACATGGCACCTCGTGCTAAATAAACCAGTTGTTCTTTTTGTGCAGTTCCACCAAAATCAACCAAATTCGCGCGTAGCTTGTATGATGTCACCCTTATATGTTGCAACGCCTTGAACTTATCGGCACCTCCTTTCTTGTGGTGGAAATGAATGATTCAATGTATTCATGAACATTTTGTGGAGTTCCCATTGAAATCAAGCTGAGCACCCCTGTTTGCACAAATACAAAAAAAGTGATTAGTATAAAGCAAAGTGTACTATGAATTGACAGTTTAAACAGGCGCCTACATGGTCCATGTAGAGCACACTTTTAGAAAAATGGAACTCACCAAAAAGAATCCTAGAACAACATTGTACTCGCGCGTCACAGCAAAAAATGGATATTTGTCAGTCCTTCTGAGCTGAAGTTAGTTTGGTCTTGTGGGGAGTAATGTAACCATCCTTCAACTGCTCCTTCTGATGAGAAGATAGACAGGGCTTCTTCATACTGGCATAATCGGAACTAGTCACTTCGCGTAGTCCATATTCTTCTTCAGAGGAAGAAGATCCTGTTGTGCAAAGACAAGAGGACAACTAAATGCTAGCATCCCTATTTGCTCGAAAAAAGGAAAGGAAATATTTAAAATAGCACAGATGAAGCACTTCTCAAGGACAATACCACTTTTTCATGATAGTATCTAAACAGTAGCACAACAGCAATAGAGATGACAAAGCTCAATCATATGGATGAAATCAGTAGGCGAGTACCAACCTTTGTCATGAGGCTGACTGTGTAGAGCATACAGATGAAGCACTTCTCTGGAACCATCTGTTGCTATCTACTATGGTGGCCATGCTTACAATATACTCCTCGATTAGTTTAATGTTTACAACATCTTCTTATGCAGTTCCACTAAAATATATGGTATCTTCAAAGAAGATCCTTGTTTGCACAAGTAGAGATAATTACGTATTACATTAAGAGTGGCATCAAATTAGTGGCAAAACAATTGCTCGTTCCAGCCATAGGAATAAATTAAGATGCAAAACTATAGCATTACTTGTGTCACCACAGTTCCAGTGCTTCATTACAGCACCGGGAGTTGATTTTTGTTTTTCTTCCGCTTGTTCTTCCCCTTCATCACTTGGTTCAATAACAGACAAGCTTCGCCTTCAATGTAAGATTTGGCATGTCAATTAGGGAGCACAAGTATAGCACTAAACAATGACATTAATTTTCTGATGAAAGTGGCAAAATACAGGCCAACAGTTGTGAAATATCCTTATCTTACCTCAATGGGATATTACGATGCACATACAGATTGGAAGTCTTGTCTCCATTTGTGCAGTTCACTAAAACCAAGCAACATTACCGTACAAGTAGCACAACATATGAAAGCACACTGCAGAATCATGTGAAAGAAGGCTAGTACTGACCTCTCATGATGCGGAATTCAAACAACTCACAAGAAGAAGATCTGAACCAAATTTGCCAACACGGATAGGAAGTAAGATCTCCTCTTGTGCAGTTCCACTAAGATCAAGCAATCAAGCAACATTGCCGGTGTGACATTTTGGTTGAACTGCACAAAACACTCTTAAAACAAAAGTGTTTTGTGCAGTGCAACAAAAGGTCACAATGGCAACGATGTGAAGTAGATAACCTTGTTTACCCAGAGGTGCGAAGGAAACAAATAGTGGTCAATAATGGTGGATGACACAGAAGCCAACAAAAAGAAGCATCTACCTTATCTTAATGGGAAAGAAAGCAAGACAGTAGCATTTCTCAAACGGTGGCATTGATTAATATTATCATAGAGATTATATTAACAATAAAATTCATTAAACATGTAATTTGCTTTTAAATGTGGCATTGCATCAATTTTCCAGCGGCATTATTAGAGGGTGTTTGTTTACACGGACATTTTGGTGTAGGGACTAAAAAAACTCCGTGTCAGTCCCATCTAAACCAAACAGGAGGGACTTTTAGGGACTAAAAGTGGGCATTTGGGACTAAAGAAAGAAGACCCCGAGGGAGTCTTTTTGGGACTTTTTCCAACAGTTTCCCCTGCCACGCATCGCACCTTGTCTCTATTAGTTCATTACTAGGGGTAACATGGTCTTTTAGCATGTCATTTAATAACCTATAGTCCATGTTTAGTCCCTGGAACCAAGCAGGTAGGGACTAGGGAGTTTTTAACCAAACATGGCCTTAGATTAACAACAGCTAAAGAGTTGCACGGGACAGTGGACGCACCAGCACCATGTGCATCTACCGATGTACTGTGGTCATGTACAGTCTGTTGCAACAAAGAACAAACAACCAAGGAGCATATTTGTGTTAGTCCTAGTTTTGTTATCTTTAGACACCTTTCCCTATGTGAGCGCAGCAAATCTAGTCCAGCTCAAACTCTACAGCCTTGTCCCCCAAAACAAAAGATCAGTTCATTACAGATGTGCATACTGCATTTGTCATTGTTTTCCCTTTTCGACCAACGTAGGTGCTGGATAGCCAGTCTGTACTAGTACTTTCGCCCCTTCCTTTCCTCTTTGAACCATGTCCTAGATTTATGCGATACAACTTTCCCCACTACTTTCCCCCATTCCTTTCCTCTTTGAACCACGTCCTAGATTCATGCTATACAACTTTCCCCCTTCCTTTCCTCTTTGAATCACGTCCTAGATTCATGCTATACAACTTTTCCCACTACTTTCCCCCACTCCTTTCCTCTTTGAACCACGTCCTAGATTCATGGTATACATGCACCTAGAGCAATGCATGTGGAATAAGTAAATTATACCTTAAGGTTCTTGGGGCGTGGTTCGGTGGGCGACGGGATGGCGGCGAAGAAGAAGGGGTCGGAGGCCCTCCCGCGCCGCCGCTGGGTGAAAGTGAACAACTACGCCGGTAGTGGATTCCCTCCCTCGCCAATGGTGACAGCGTTAAGCCTCCTTCCCTTCCCGGTGGACGGATCCTGCCAGCTCTTTGAGCAGGAGTGAGGGGAGAGAGGGGCCAACGAAGTATTCTTTAGATCTAGAGAGGGTGAGAGAGGGTGAAGAGAGCAACTACAAGCGCTGAGGCTCCAGCGTGTATATATATACTGGAGAGAGAGTGTGAAGCGTGCAAACCCTAGAAAACAAGCGTGGAGGCTGCAAATTATACATGATGAGGTGATTATACGGTCACTACGAGATCGTATAGCTCCGTATCCATCCATTTTGACCAGTCAAAGAATCCTCCTAGCACAAATTATGCTCAAGTGTAGTTATCCAACCCGAGACCTCAAGTTTGATGAGCGAACAGGCTAACCAGCTACACAACCCTCTCGTTATGTTTAATGAGAGGAAAATAACCTCTTATACATTCTTGCATTCGTGCGACAAGCATGCCGTGTTTTTTTGTGTGTGTGGGAGTCATTGGGATTTAAATCATAATCGTGTCATGTGGCTTTGGCGGTAAGACTATCCACAGTGGTGCAGAAATAATGCAACCTTAGTCACCTTACCTCTCTCCACGTAGTATGTTGGGTCCCACCAGTCGGAGGGTGAAACAAACAAATTAATAAGAAAAAATAAAAGCGCCAGCGGTGTATCTTACCTCACACATCGCGCTACTGCTCGGGAACACTGTCCAATTGATCCCTCTGTTCGCTCACGTACTATTTTAAGTGAATCCTTATTATAACATGCACACAATTTTGGGCATTTATATTCGACCTAAGTTAGTGTGCCATCGTATCTCATACTTACTACTCCCTCCTTCTAGGTGTAATAAGTCACGTTAGAAGGTGCAGTGGGACCAAGGTGCGTGCGTGTGCGTGTGTGTGTGTGTGTGTTTTTAACAGCATGTCTGTGTTAGAGAGAGCGACAGATCGACCTACTCCTACGGAGAGATGGTGTGTAGTGTACGATTTTAGCCGTGAGAGTTGGTGCATCCTCTCGTTTCTGGGCGTGCCTGGTAGGGACATGCAGACAGCTGCCACGCTCGCTCCTGACCAGCCTGGCCCACCCGAAGCCCCTCCATCGCCTGCGCGCGTGTCGGGGAAGCTGATCCACGAACACCTATGGGACCGGCGGACCGAGCCCCTTTCGGTTCGGCGGGGGGCGGAGATCGCATGAAGAGCGGATCAAGGCGAAGCACACGAGCAGTTTACCCAGCTTCGGAGCTCTCCGGAGAGATAACACTCCTACTGCTGCATGTCTGAGTGTATTGAGTTCTTGCTCGGGAGCGCTGAGTGCTACAGTACACACTAGCTGCTAACGAGACCGAGCGTGAGTGTTTCTCTGCTTTCGAACCCCCTTTCTACGTTGCTCATGGGCCTCCTTTTATATGCTCAAGGGGTCACCGACAGGTGGCAACGTAGACAAGGGTAAAAATGGAAAAAGAATTGTGGTTGGTACAGCTACCTGTACAGTGTATCCTACCTAACCCTGACGGCAGGGGATAAAGGCATTAAATGCCCGTCTGCGTCGCCCAAATAGTGCAGAAAGGGACCGTCAGGGACGCCACCGCTTGCCACGATGGCTATCTTGTCAGCGCCGCTTGCCACCGCGCACCGCTGGCTGCACGGCCTCTTGCCACGCGCGCCTGGAAAGGTCCCAGGGCGACATGTTGGTGGATGTGCTGGAGCGCGGGTACAGAGTGGTAGCTTGCCGCGGCAAGCGCCTTGCCGCGGTCGTTGTCTTGTCGCGTCCGGAAGCTTGTCGCTCACCGGGCCTCGCCGGGACGCGTGGCGCGTCGCGGCAAGTTCCTTGAGATGCCTTGGTTGGCCTTCCCGGCAAGCTCCTCTTGCCGGGGCCTTGTCTCCTTGGCTTGAATACTTTGTTCTTGAATGGCTCCAAAGGAACCACGGAGGACCTTGGCGGTCACCCGGCAAGCCTTGCCGCGGGGTGCTGCAACTGCCCGTGCACAAGTTCGGGATACTAGGGTACCCCTACTCTAGTACACCGACAGGAGCCCCCAGGCCTGGGCCACACACGGTGTCGAGCGCTGTTGGGCCAGGCCCAAAACAGGGCACGGGCACACGCGGCCTGGGTTACGCCGTATCTTACTCCGTATCCACCGCGCCTTCCCCGAACGGCACGCGTCGAATGTGGCGTCGTGGGAGAGATCGTGGGTGGTTTCTTTATTTGGAAAGACGGAACGCCCGCCCCCTCCCTCTTTATAAGCAGGGGAAACAGGGGCAGTTCGCCCATCTCGCCGGTTGCTACTCCAATCTCAGAAATCTCCGCCGCTCCCCCCTTCTTCCCAAAGCTGAAAGAGAGCAGCTCTCCGCCCCCCATCGCCACCAGCATCACCAACGCCGTCGATCTCCCCCACCACCTCCGCCATGGCTCCGAAAGCCGACAAGGGGAAGGTCGTGAAGTCGGCCGAGGCGCAGCGGCTCGCGGCGCTGCGAAAGGAGCGGGCAATCTCCCCCCCCCCCCCCCCCAGCTCGCCGCGAAGGAGCTGAGGGAGTACTACTACCTCTTCTGGTCGACGGAGACGCGAGCGCATCCGCGTACGAAGGTACTCCCAACTACCGCTTCGGAACTGGCTCCGGATGGATACCCTTTCTTCGCGCTGTTCTTCTACTGCGGGCTCTGCCCGCCTTTCTCTGAATTTTTCTGCGATATCATGAACACCTACGAGTTCCGCCTCCTTGACTTCACCCCCAATGTTGTTCTAACCATGGCAGTTTTCGCACATCTCTGCGAAAACTTTGTCGGAGTCTATCCAAACGTAGCTCTTTTCCGCCTTTTCTTTATGCCCCGAGTTGAGAGAGGGGAGCCTTTATCCGGCGGAATCGCCTGGATCTCGAGAGCTGGCAAGAAGGAAGCTTATCTGGAGGGAGAGCTCCACAGCAAGTGGGAGGAATGGAGAGCAGAATGGTGCTGGATTGTCGAGGAGAACCCGCAGCCATTTACCGCCCAGCGCCAAACCCCAATAGCGCGCGGCAACGATTGGAGCAATGTGGCCCCGGAAGACGATAGGCTGAAGATTGCCGTCACCCGGATCCTACGCCTCAGGCTTGCCGGGCTCACCGTAGGCGCCGTTGGCGCAGATTTTCTTCGCCGCCGCATCGCCCCCCTGGAGGAGAGGAGGAGACCCGCCTGGGAGTTCCAGAATGCGGCGGATATCATGAGGCTGCGCCCGGGCCTCAACTTCAACTTCACTGTCCTGGAACTGGACGCGATGATCCTGGAACTGTTCAAGCGCGATCCTCAGCATCCCGAAGCGTTCATGTTGCCGAGGGGTGTCGTTCCGCTGTGCAACAACTCCTCGCTCGACCGCATCCGTGCAATGATGCCGCTGTGTGATTCGCATGGAATTGTCTGAACTTGGCAAGAGCCTGCAGACGACGTCGTGCGGGATTTCTTTGACGGCTTGGTAGAAGTGTCAGTCCACTCCGATGAACAGAAGAGCCTTACTCGCGACACCACCAATGTGGAGATGCAGCGCATCGCCACTTGGCTGGAAGAGGCGGCAGCAGCCGCTGCCGCGGGCGAGTTCGGATTCACCGTGGAGGAGGCAGAGGCAGCAGAGGCGGCAAGCCTTGTCGAGCGAGAGGAGCTTGCCAGCGAGGAAGAGCTTGTCGGGCCTGAAGCTGAGTCAAGCGAGCCCGCCGAGGGCGCCAGCGACTCGTTGAAGATCGGCTCCTCCTCCTCCCCACCTTCAGCCAGCTCGCCGCAAGCGGAGCCCCCAGCTCCACCAAGAAGGCGTCTCCGTAAGGCCGGGGACGTAGCAGGGCGGCAGACGAGTCAACAGCCGCCGTGCCGCGCGACACGCTCTACCACAGCAAGCACTGTTGCCGCGGGAGTGCCTCACGCCGCTGCGGCAACTGGAGCGGGGTCTTCCCGGTCCACCGCTACTGCTCCTGCCAAGCAGACAAGGGAACCTACTCCTCCGCCTCGTCGTACCAGAGGCGAGCCGGACTTCGATCTCTCCGCGCTCAGCTCCGACAAGGAAGAAGAAGAGTAAGATTCTTTGTTGTACTTGTAGTTCTTCAATTCTTGCTGTTTTATCTTGTATCTGATTTGCTTTACTCCGAACCCATTCCTTTTCAGGACTCTGGCCCAGAGAGCGGTGGAGAGAGCCAAGGTCCCGGTGATTGTCATCGAGGACGAACCCACCGCGACAGGAGGGGGTGTGTCCGAGACCACCTTGCCGGACCCGGCAACTTTTCCCCAAAGCAGCCCCCAGCGCAGCCCCCAGCGTAAGTATATAGTTTACTTCCTGCTGTCAGGCGCACATGGATGCTCTTTCTTTGCTGATATCTGACTGTTGGTTTGTGTAGGAGCAGAGCAGCCTCACCAGGAGTGCCCGGAAGCCGCTCCCGAAATGCCATCTGCTTCGACTACACCGCCAAGGGAGGATTCCCTGGCAAGGGAGCGTTCTCCGACAAGGGAGAATTTTCTCCGGCAAGGGACAGTTCTCCGGCAAGGGAGAATTCTCCGGCAAGGGACAATTCTCCGGCAAGGGATAGCACCAGCGACCCTCCGGTGGTTGAGACCATGACTGCAAATCCTAGTACAGGTAATCCTCTTGCTTGAAAAACTTCCCTGGGGTTCTTCTTCTTCTGATTTTCTTTTTGGATATTTGCTTGACTTTTCTCCTTTTTTCGTTCGTCAGATCCATCTGCCACGGAGCCGATGGAAACCGAGGTCGCCGGCGAGGAGAATGCGCGCAGCAATACCGACGACGCCGTTGCCACCGAAGGAGAAGCCGGCGCTGATGATCCCGCCGGCGAAGAGGCCGCCAAAGCTGCCGCCGCAGAAGCTAGCGAGGGATCCGGCGATTGCACTGACGGCCCCGAGGCCGCAGGAGCATTAGGCGCTACACCGACCGCCGATCCCTCCGCTGCTGCTGCAGCGCCAGGCTCCGAAGAGCCCCAGCCCGGCGCCTATTTGAAGGCCGGCGACGGCATCTTCATCAAGATCCCCTGGGCGTCAAGCTCCAGGGCGCCGGTCGAAGGAGAGATCTTGGATGGAGAGGTGCTCGCCTCCGCTGGGCTGACGCTGGTCGACGCGCCAAGCAGCAGCAGCGACGAGCCTGAGGAGGAGCGGCTGCTGCGGAAGCTGTTGTCGCTTTACCGCGCCCGACAGGTTAAGCTGGAATCCCGAGAAGCGCTTGTTGCGAAGGCGGGAGTGGACATCGAGAAGCACACGGAGGAGCTCCGGGGTCTCAGGCAGGAAGCTCTCCGGTCCCTGGCAGAGGAGCGGGAGCAAGTCGCCGAGGAGCGAAAAGCCTTCCTCCTCGAGAAGGCTGAAGTTGAAGAGCAACAGCGGCTTGTTGCGGAAAAGCTATCTGCGCAGGAAGGCGAGTTGGCGCAGCGCAAGGTCAACCTTGACAGCCACGAGGAGGAGCTTGCCGCGCGCGAGCAAACATTTGGCGGGGCTCTCAAGGAAGCAGAGGATGCTGCCGCAGCTGCCGAGGCCGTCAAGAAGGAGCTGGAGACGAAGATGGCGCAGCTGGAGGTCGATCTCAAGGCGAGCGGCGAGGAGCTTGCTACGCTCAAGCGTGAGCGCGAGAAGGATGCCGCCGCTCATGGCGAGCTGCAGGGTCGTCTCGCTGAGAGGAGCAAAGAGCTTAGCACCGCCAAGGACTCCAACGCAGATCTTGAGTTGAAGCTAGTTACTTTGACTCAGACGCTGGACAACGCCAGGGAGCGGGAGGTGGCCTTGACGGAGAAGATCAAGACCGACGAGGCGCTGCTGGCGAGCGCTGCCGCCGCCCAGAACACTTTTAGGGAGAATGTGGAGCACTGGACGGAGGGGCTCGTGGATGTTGCCGCAGCCATCGACGGGGAGCTGGCGCAGCTGGGGATGGAGGATCTCGGATATTCCTCCGATGAGCACCTCCAACCCAGCGCCAAGCTCAGCTTGTTCTTCAAAGGCGTGGCGACGGCCCTCCAGCGACTCCGGGAGAAGATCCCAAAGTAGCTGGCCGACGAGTCACGCAAGATCTGTGCGGGAGCTCTTCAAAAGGTGCTGGTGAAGGTGGCCTTCCGCAACCCAGGCCTCAACCTCACCAACGTCCTCAAGTCCCTGCCGCCGGATGCTGATCTGGAAGCGCTCAAGGCCCTTGTCGCACCCATTGTGGACAAGGTGAGCGGGATCAAGAGGGTTGAGGGCGATCGCGTAGATTAGGCCGCCCGTTTTCTCTTTTTCTTTGTCGCTGCTGGTCATGTCATGAGAACAATCTGTTAGAGCTGCGACAAGCTATCTTGTAATATAACTCTATTTTGGGTAGAGATTGCTGTGTTATTTCCTTTACTTGATTCCTTCCTTTGTATGTTTTTGCCCTACGCTTTTAGGGAACTTGTCGGCGCAGGCACCTTAGCCGCGAGCGCTGAGTGCAGGACGTCAGCAGCCTGCTGGCGGTGCCGCTACCGACAAGAAACCTTGTCGCAACTAGTCGCAGCTCACTTAAGTTGTTGAGCGGACTCGAAACAAAGTAAGGGCGCAGCTAGCTACGAGTTAGTTCCTCCGCGCACAGGTTTTCCATACAAAGGACGGTCGTTCGAGGAAGATAACTTAAAAATTTTAAAACTGATTGCTCAAACTTTAGCAACTTAGCTTTTCTGTCGTTTGCTTCCCGGTAAGGCGAAACTTCTTCGAACGATGCTTGGTCCACACCATTATATTCTCCTTTCCCCCCGGCAAACTTGTGGGCGAGGGAACCTTCCTTTCCTTTTTGAGAAAAAGAAAGAAAAGAAAATAAAGATATGGAGCCTTACGGATCGTTATTGCTTACCGGGGGGTAGGTGCTGCACAAAGTGTCAGATAACGCATGCAAAGTAAAAATCATGAAATTGACAAGATGTGCGGAGCACATGAGCTTTACTTATGCACGAGGTCTGCACCCGGCTTCGTACAAAGGATTACATGCAACATCGGCAAGACTTGTACAAAAGGTGGTTGCCAGAACAGGTTCCGGCAACCGCGCCTTACGGGTAAAACTTACGAAGATGCTCAATGTTCCAGGAGTTGCTCACCGGAATGCCATCTTCGGTCTCAAGGCGGACAGCCCCAGGCCTAGTGACTCGTTTCACCCGGTAAGGGCCTTCCCACTTTGGCGTCAACTTGTTGGAATTCTTGGCGGACTGAACGCGCCGAAGAACAAGGTCGCCTTCCTCGAGACTTCTGGCATTAACTTTGCGGCTATGGTAGTGGCGCAAAGCTTGCTGGTATCGAGCAGCTCGTACAGTGGCCTGAAGACGGTCCTCCTCAAGGAGCAGCGCGTCATCTTGTCGCAACTGCTCTTGCTCAAGCTCATCATAAGCGAGCACTCGAGGTGACCCGTATACGAGTTTCGTGGGGAGAACTGCCTCTGCTCCATAGACTAGAGCGAAAGGTGTCTGGCCAGTGGCTCGATTTGGCGTCGTCCTGATCGACCAAAGAACCACCGACAGCTCCTCAATCCAGTTCTTTCCGCACTTGCACAGCCTGTTGAAAGTCCTTGTCTTGAGCCCGCGCAGCACTTCAGCATTCGCCCTCTCCGCTTGACCGTTACTTCTCGGATGAGCAACAGAAGCGAAGCAGACCTTGGAGCCAAGATCTTGGACGTACTTCATGAAGGTGCGGCTCGTGAATTGCGTGCCATTGTCGGTGATGATCCTGTTAGGGATCCCGAAACGGCAAACAATCGACCTGAAGAACTTGACTGCTGACTGTGCTGTCACCTTCCTCACTGGTTCCACTTCCGGCCACTTTGTGAACTTGTCGATTGCAACGTACAAGTACTCAAACCCCCGACAGCTCGGGGAAAGGGGCCGAGGATGTCGAGCCCCCAGACCGAAAATGGCCAGGATAAAGGGATCGTCTGGAGAGCTTGAGCTGGCTGGTGTATCTGCTTGGAATGGAACAGGCACACTTCACACTTGGTTACTTGTGTAGTTGCATCCTGGAGGGCTGTCGGCCAAAAGAAACCTTGCCGAAACGCTTTGCCGGCAAGTGCTCTTGCGCCAATGTGGTGACCACATATGCCTCCATGTATCTCTGCCAACAGCTTTTGTCCGTCTTCCCGGTGAATACACTTCAATTTCACACCGTTGAGTCTTCTTCTGTACAGTGTGTTGTCGACAAACTGGTATGTACTTGAGTGCCGGGCTACTCTTTCCGCTTCTTCTTGCTCTTCGGGAAGTTCTCATGTCTGAAGGAAACGGACAATCTGCTGTGCCCATGCTGGAGCTTGTGGCTCGACAACAAGGACTAAAGGCACATCTGCTGCTACGGGAACATCCGCTTCTACGGCGAGAACCTGCGGCTCAGCTAGAGCTTGACGTTCCCCGGCAAGCTTGCCAGAGCAAAACTTGTCGGGAGTGTCTGCTTCAACGGAACAAACCCTAGGGCTTGCCGGAGCAGACTGCTCCTCAGCACCCTTGGTGTTGATCTTGAGGACCTTCTTGGCGGCGGCTTCAGGGAGCTCTGCCGGAAAATAGTCACCAGAAATCAACTTCCTCTTCTTGCTCTGTCCAGTTGATGGTGTCACAGAAGGTTGAGTCAGTTTGAGCACAAAGATCCCTGGTTCCACAGGTAACTTAAGTGCGGCGCACTTCGACAGGCCATCGGCAATGTCGTTCTGAGCTCTTGGAACATGTTCCATCTGTAGGCCATCAAAGTGCTCTTCTAGCTTTCTCACTTCATCAGCGTAAGCTTCCATCAACGGACTCTGATAATTCTTGTTTACTTGGCGGATGACAAGCTGTGAGTCACCCCTGACAATGAGCTTCTTGATCCCAAGGTCTGCTGCGATCCTGAGACCGACAAGCAAACTTTCATACTCTGCGGTATTGTTCGTTGCTTGCTCCTTGGGAAAGTGCATCTGGACTACGTACTTGAGGTGCTCTCCAGTGGGTGCGACAAGTAGCACGCCCGCACCGGCGCCTTGCAGCAAGAAGGCACCATCAAAGTACATCAGCCACTCTTTGCTTGCTTCCTTGACGGGGATGCTCGTTTCTGGAATTTCTTCATCTTGTGTTGGCGTCCATTCTGCTATGAACTCCGCCAATGCTCTGCTTTGGATAGTTGAAGTGCTCTCAAACTTGAGGCCAAAGCTTGACAGTTCCAGTGCCCACTCGACAATTCTGCCTGTTGCTTCTGGATTTTGCAGTATCCTCTTCAGCGGAAAACGAGTGACGACTGTGATCTCATGTGCTTGGAAGTAATGGCGCACCTTTCTCGAGGCCATGAGAAGGCCGAAAAGCAATTTCTGCACACCAGAGTACCTTGACCTAGCCCCCTGCAGAAGGGAACTGACAAAGTAAACTGGGCGCTGCACCATTCTTTTCTGCATCTCCTCATGCGCCTGTGCAGATCCATCTTTGTCGGGACCAGAGCTTGTCGGTGAAGTCCCTTGCTTGTCGCTGGATGCATCTGCCGTGGTTGCTGGCTCATCATCCGCCTCCCTCTCCGCTACTAACGCAGCACTAACCACTTGATTGGTTGCCGCTATATATAGCAGCAACTTCTCTTGTGGCTTAGGTGCGACAAGTGTTGGAGTGGAGGACAGGTATCTCTTTAAGTCCTGCAGTGCAGCCTCCGCTTCCGGAGTCCATTTCATTGGACCTGCCTTTTTCAATATTTTGAAAAATGGCAAGGCGCGCTCAGCAGACCTAGAGATAAACCTGCTGAGAGCAGCTACGCAACCGGCAAGTCTTCGTACATCCTTGACGCGCTTTGGTGCTTCAATCTGCTCAATGGCCTTGATCTTGTCAGGATTGGCTTCAATTCCCCGCTGAGACACGAAGAACCCGAGAAGCTTGCCGGAGGGGACTCCAAACACACACTTCTCGGGGTTAAGCTTGAGGTTGATCTTGCGCAGATTTGCAAAGGTTTCGTCTAAATCTTGAATTAGAGTCGCCTTGTCCTTGCTCTTGACCACTATATCATCCATGAAGGCTTCCACATTTCTGTGTATTTGCGGCTCAAAAGCGTCGTGGACTACTCTTGCAAATGTTAAACCAGCATTCTTTAAACCGAAAGGCATCCGTACGAAACAGTACGTGCCACATGGGGTGATGAATGCGGTCTTCTCCTCATCCTCTTCTGCCATGAAGATCTGATGGTATCCTGAGTATGCATCAAGAAATGAAAGCAAGTCACATCCGGCCGTGGAGTCAACAATCTGGTCGATGCGCGGCAAGGGAAATGGGTCTTTGGGACAAGCTTTATTGACATTAGTAAAGTCGATACAAAGCCTCCATTTCCCGTTTGCCTTGCGCACCACTACAGGGTTGGTCAACCACGTAGGATGGAGCACTCCTCTGACAAGGCCTGCCGCTTCCAATTTCTTGATTTCTTCTGCGATGAATTCTTGGCGCTCCACTGCCTATTTCCTGACTTTCTGCTTGACGGGCCGCGCATGAGGACAGACGGCAAGATGGTGCTCGATTACTTTCTTGGGAACACTGGGGATGTCAGACGGTTGCCACGCAAATACGTCGATGTTCGCCCGCAGGAAAGCAACGAGCGCGCTTTCCTATTTAGGGTCGAGAGTGGCATTGATGGTGAAGGTACCACCAGTGCCATCCTCCTTGGCGGACACCCTCTTGGTCTCTGGTGGAGCTGCCATTGTCTTCTTACACTTGTCGGTGGAGCTCGATGGTACATCCTCGACGGTAGCGCAGCACTCCGAAGAGGTGCGCTTGCCGGAGTGGGGATCAGAACTCCTGTCAGACTTGGTCTTCTTCTTCGCCCCGGGAGCTTCAACGGCAAGTGACTTGCGATCTGTTGCGGTTGCTGCTTCCCGGTAGATCTTGTCGGTGCAGATAAGAGCATCCTTCTTGTCGCCAGGGACAGAGATGACACTTATCGAGCCTGGCATCTTCAGCATATTGTATGCATAGTGAGAGGCTGCCATGAATTTGGCGAGTGCTGGACGGCCGAGTATCCCATTGTAAGGCAATGGAAAGTCAGCAACGTCAAAAATGACCCTCTCAGTCCTGAAGTTCAACTCGCTGCCAAATGTCACCGACAACGTGATCTTTCCCTTCGGCTTGCTCCTTCCCGGATTGATTCCTTGGAATGTGCCGGTCTCCTCGAGCTCGCCATCAGGGATCTGGAGTTTTCGGAGTACCGTGGAGGAGATCAAGTTCAAGCCGGCCCCGTCGTCAACTAGCATCTTAGTGACCTTGAGGTTGCGGATAGTTGGTGAAACCAACATCGGCAAGCACCCGACCGCAGTTATGCGATCAGGGTGGTCCTCAATATCAAAGATGATAGGCGTGCTGGACCATTTTAGAGGCTTGCGTGACTCGACGGGTGATTCTGCCGCATTGACTTCCCGCACCCACTGCTTGAGCTGGCGGTGTGAAGTATGCAGAGAAGCACCACCGTCAACGCACAGGATCTCTGTGGCTTTCTGGAATTTCTGCTCATCGGTCTCGTCATCATCCATATCTTCATCGTCGTCGTCATCTTCATCCTTGTCGCAGCCGCGGGGAGGTCTTTCTCCTTGCCGCTGCTTGGCCTTGCCGCGGCGTCCTCCTCGGCCGGGGCGTTTCTTGCCGGCTCCTCCAGCACCTTCCTGGGCCTTCTCCTTGTCGCGTCGCTCGTATTCAGCTTTTTGCTGCTCGACAAGCTGCTCGACTTTCTTGCAGCTCTGGAGGTCATGGCCCTTGGTGCGGTGGATCTTGCAGTACTGCTTGTTGGTGCCGTCCTGCTTGTCGGCGACCGCCACAGTCTGGTAGTTGGTGCATGCGGCAATCTTCTCGCCGGAGCTACCGGCTTTGGCTTTCTTGGCGCCACCTCCGTTGCCGGACTACTCAACGACTAGCACATCTTTGCCTTTCTTTTTCCTGTTGTTCCGCAGGCGGTTTTTCTTTGCTGGGGCAGCCTCCTCACTATCAGATCCTCCTGCTTCTGTATTCTCTCCGGGGAGTTTCCTCCCTTCCTCAGCACGTGCACACTTGTCAGCCAGGGCATATAGCTCACTGACGTCTCTGATCTTGCACATCGCCATCTCCTCCCGCATCCTGCGGTTTCGCACGTTCTGATGGAACGCACTGATTACCGCGGCAGGGTGGACGTCTGGGATGTTGTGCTGTACGCGGCTGAATCTCTGAATGTACTTGTGCAGGGGCTCTCCTTCCTTCTGGGCGAGCAGATGAAGGTCACTCTCTTGGCCATGAGGCTTGTGGCCGCCTGTGAAGGCACCGACAAACTGATGGCATAGGTCTACCCAGGAGGATATGGAGTTGTCCGGCAAGTGCATGAGCCAGGATCTGACATTGGGCTTGAGCACCAGCGGGAAGTAGTTGGCCAGGATCTTGTCGTCCTGCCCCCCGACAGCTTGCACCGCGATGGTGTAGATGCTGAGGAACTCCGACGGATGCGACTTGCCGTCGTACTTCTCTGGCACGTCTGGCTTGAAATTCTTCGTGCTGGGCCACTGGACTTGCCGTAGCTCACGAGTGAACGCAGGGCAACCTACCGCGTACGGCAAGTAGCCTGGTTCCCCTGGTGCATGCATGTCGACAGAGGGCCCAGCGCGCTGGTCCGATTGACGCCGCGCTTCTCTTCGGCGCTCCATGCGAGTACGAGCGTCTTCTTGCTGTCGTTCGTGAAGAACTTGGCGCTGATCGCGACGAGCTTGTGGATCTGATGATGCGGTGGAGTCGCTGTCGAGGTGGATCCGGCGAGTCGGCGATCTTGGCCTTTGGGGTGGAGAGTGCATGGTGGTTGCACCCCCACCGGTTTCGTCGCCATCGGCTCGTGCCTGGCAGTCCTGCCGCAGCAGCGATGTACTCGGCTGCCGCGGAGTGTCGCCGTTGGCGAAGCTGATGAGACTCTAAATGGTGGCCCTCCATCCATCGATCTTGTCTGCCGTTGGAGGGTAATCTAGGAGTAGTTGAGCTCGCGCCAAAGCTTATGCTGGAGTGGTGGGCGATAGTGGCGAACGGTGCGAGGAGCGGGATATGCTCGGACTTCTAACTATGTTAGAAGGAGCAGTATCCCGTCCAGGCGACCGTGTCTCGCTCGTGCCAGCATGTTGGCATGCATGCTGGTCTTGAGCACCCCGAGATCCACCAGCTCGATCTTGGTCCAACAAACGTATGGCACTGCGAATACCATGATGATGTCGGTCCTGCGCCTCTTGAGACGGGCGCGGTGCATGTACGGACGCCGAGGTCTGCGCGGCCTTGTCCTTGGACCTGGCAGCATCGTGGGCTCCCTTGTCGATGCCTGTTCTTCCGCCGGCGTCTACCCCACCACTCGTTTGCTCCGGTGGTGGTGGGATCGACGTGGACGGAACAGCTGCCACCGAAGCCTTCTTCTTCGGTGGCATGTTGATGAAGAAGATGAAGATCTAGCTCGTGTGAACGTCGGATCAGGTTCACACAACCTCGACGCCCCCTACCTGGCGCGCCAAAGATGTCGGGGAAGCTGATCCACGAACACCTATGGGACCGGCGGACCGAGCCCCTTTTGGTTCGGCGGGGGGCGGAGATCGCACGAAGAGCGGATCGAGGCGAAGCACACGAGCAGTTTACCCAGCTTTGGAGCTCTCCGGAGAGATAACACTCCTACTGCTGCATGTCTGAGTGTATTGAGTTCTTGCTCGGGAGCGCTGAGTGCTACAGTACACACTAGCTGCTAACGAGACCGAGCGTGAGTGTTTCTCTGCTTTCGAACCCCCTTTCTACGTTGCGCATGGGCCTCCTTTTATATGCTCAAGGGGTCACCGACAGGTGGCAACGTAGACAAGGGTAAAAATGGAAAAAGAATTGTGGTTGGTACAGCTACCTATACAGTGTATCCTACCTAACCCTGACGGCAGGGGACAAAGGCATTAAATGCCCGTCTGCGTCGCCCAAATAGTGCAGAAAGGGACCGTCAAGGACGCCACTGCTTGCCACGATGGCTATCTTGTCAGCGCTGCTTGCCACCGCGCACCGCTGGCTGCACAGCCTCTTGCCACGCGCGCCTGGAAAGGTCCCAGGGCGACACGTTGGTGGATGTGCTGGAGCGCGGGTACAGAGTGGTATCTTGCCGCGGCAAGCGCCTTGCCGCGGTCGTTGTCTTGTCGCGTCCGGAAGCTTGTCGCTCACCGGGCCTTGCCGGGACGCGTGGCGCGTCGCGGCAAGTTCCTTGAGATGCCTTGGTTGGCCTTCCCGGCAAGCTCCTCTTGCCGGGGCCTTATCTCCTTGGCTTGAATACTTTGTTCTTGAATGGCTCCAAAGGAACCACGGAGGACCTTGGCGGTCACCCGGCAAGCCTTGCCGCGGGGTGCTGCAACTGCCCATGCACAAGTTCGGGATACTAGGGTACCCCTACTCTAGTACACCGACAGCGCGCTTGCCGCCTGAAACGTTTAGCGCTGCTCCAAAGAATCTGTGCCGCATTCATGCCCAGGCAGAGCGGACGCGACCTCTCACTGGCGCAAGAGTGATGGTTGCTTCGTCTGTCCAACTTACTGCTGGGTCTATGTGATTCGACGGCTCATTGGTCTTTATTACTGAGGTGGTAGGGCTGCTGGATGTCCCACGCTTTCGGTGAAAGGTGGTACTACTAGATTACAATTTTCTCCATTCTTACAGTGGAGGAGTGCAAGGGCAGTGAAAACACGCAGGCTCAGTGATTACATGGCCCACCTCACAATATCACCATATTTTCTGGACACGGTGCGACGCCTAACTCTTTACATAGTACTCCCTCCGTTCCTAAATACTAGATGAGTCCCCGTGCGTTGCCGCGGAACAGCCGTATATCTCTCTGCGTAAAATTATCGATTTCATAGAACTAAAAAAAACTCTATAACCACATGACAAATGTGGTAGCCAAACTAAAAAAACTCCCATCATCATTTAGATCATTCCATGTAAGGAAAAAAGATCAGCCAACTCCTACTACATAATGGGATTATATTTTTCTTTTTGACATGTTAATGGGACTTAAAAGCTCACTTACATGCATGCTACCGGTGCATGCTTGCGTGTAGACATGTTGATGTGATTTAAAACCCACTCACATGCATGCCACGGTATTTCTGCATGCTTGCATGTGGCTTAGTGTAGAGCCTCTCGACGTCTAGATCAAACGGCTATTATGGACTGATTTAGTTCATCTAACGGCTACATTAATTTTGATGATGTGGCTCAAGGAGAGGATAGAGAATTTCTAGTAGTGGGGGCTAGCTATTACTAGTAGATAAGTCTTTGTAGAGATTCCACTAGGTGAACTACATACGGAACAAAATGAATGAATCTACACTTAAAATGCATCTATATACATCTGCATGTGGTTCATGGTGAAATCTCTACAAAGACTTGTATTTAGGAATGGAGGAAGTACTAGCATAGTACGTACTGTAATTTATCAGCGAGATAAATTTGTACAATGCTATGAAGCTTCCAGCTTCTGTTACATGTATCTTGCATCCAAGGTTGCCTGTTGCAACATTTCATCAAATAGACTAACATGCATGCTATTGCATCTCAATGATTGACAGATCATAGCAAATATGTACTCCCTCCGTTCCAAAATAAGTGTCTCAACTTTATGCAAACTTTAGTACAAAGTTGTACTACTACTAAAGTTGACACTTATTTTGGAACAAAGGCAGCTAAAGAAAAAAATGATCCATGCAGTCCCTAGCCCTTGAACCATGAACCCTAACCAGGCTTCAATTTGCTGGCAACGTTAGAGCTTCCTAAGAAATGAAGTTTGCAACCTTTTGACCATTGGATCATTTTGTGCAGTTTCACCAAAATTGAGATGAGCATCCCTGTGGCAAAGAAATTGAAGAAGCGTGATTAGAATAAGATTACTGGGACTAGTTGATGAGACATAAACTCATAACAAATACAGTACGTAGAAGCCAGTAGAGGTATGTGGGGGGCAACGAAGTAGAGAAATATCCACATGGAGTGATGTGGGCAGCTAGAGCAGTGGTGCAAGCCAGCTATAAAGGGAGTTGTACCTGAGGGACGTAGCTCAACCTTGAGGAGGGCGGTGGGAGGCGGCAACTGCCCACGTCGCGGCAGTGAGCAAGGGACGAAGGTAACCTCACCGGCTTTGTGGGAGAGAACAGCGGGGACCCCTGATCGGGGCGTGCCGATAGTGGGTTTTCGCGGTCGGCGACGGCGACCGCATCTACACTAAGCATCCACCCCTTCCCCCAGCGGACGTGATCCGTCCGGATGTTAGAGATGTGGCCACAGCCGTTTTGTGCGAGAGAGTGTGAAGAGAGCAACCCCAGCAAGCAACCGTATAGGCTGGCCCGTCCTGACTATGTATATAGTGGAGCGGTTTCCTTTTCTCTCCATATGAACCTATCATATTGCGTACATGCCACTGAAGAAAAAAAACTTTATTTATAAATGACGCGACACCTACTACTCGTTCTCCTATAACCTTGCGCTTGGCATCTCCAAAATATTAACCTTGTGATTGGCTCTTCGCCTCTTCGGGAAGTCGAGCAATAATGGTAGTGCAGTATATATCATTCTGGCTATATGAGACTGAATGAATTACTGCACATCCACCACGTGGGCGATGGTCGAGGGGCGAGGGAGAGTGCTACATACAGAGCAAAATGAGTGAATCTACACTCGAAAATACATCTATATACATCAGTGTTTGGAGTATGTACTAGTAGTTCATATTGAAATCTACTAAAGGACATATATATTCCAAACAATATGATATAATCTCTATAACCAAGGTAGTAGGGACGAGGAGTAAACGGAGAGAGTAGTAAATTTTTCCCCTCGTCCTGCGAGCCACCGCGCGCATGGGCGAGGGAGCGGGCGTAAGGCGGACAGTACTAAGCAAGCTTCACCTCATCCTGTGAGCCACCGCGCCCGTGGGCGGGGGAGACGGCATACTAAGTAGGCTTCTCCTCGTTCTGCGAGTTGACGGGACACATCAAAAGTACTCCAGTGTATAGAGCCTTGCCTCTAAGGTAGGCCCCACATGGTTTGCCTCTTTTTTTAACTAACGCGTCAAGTCGCAATTTGTTTGTTCACCCGTGGTAGACGATCCTCCCTCCACCAAGTGGACAACCAGTACACGTGACAAATTACCACGTGGCCTGCCTTTTTCGTACAGAAATGAGCTCCACCGTGTACCCACGCGGGTGTGGTTGGGAAAGAGACGGGAGTACGTGCGCCATGCATGCACCTCTTCTCTTCATGCACGTCCCCCACCTACGTGGGTGTGTGTGAGAGATACAAACCGTGTTCGTGAGTGTTTTTTGTTTTGGGGTGGGGGTGGGGGTGGGGTGGGGGGTTGATTTCGTGAATGTATTTGTGGGAATATGTGTCGATGACATCTCAAACAAAATTTTGCATGCAATGTGTGTGAAATGGAGGCCTATCCATATCATATATAGAGGGTCGGGCAATCCATGAGAAGAGAGGGAGGGGTCATAGATATTGATAGAGTCGAAGAGAGGATCAAGTGGGTGGGTGTGAGATCGATGAAGAGAGCCATCGAAATTGTGTGTGTGTGCAAGTCAAAGATATAGGGCGACTGACCTACCGGAACGTCAGAGGGCACATGTCAAGTTTGTGTGTGGCAATGAGACATGACTAGAGCGCTCGATGTATCGGTGCGTGGGGGGAAGGGGGTGGGGGGAGGGGTAGGCAGAGGCCTAACTATAGAGGTAGAACGACTCGTATATGTGTTGAGAAGGAGAGACCCGGCTATGTCTTGAGGGAGACCGGTCGACATCCATACATAACTGAAGGACGGGAAATATGATGGGACAGAGTGAGTGAGAGAGAGAGAGAGAGAGGAGAGAGGGAGGGATAGGGGTACAGTGCTGGATGGGTGATGGAGTTGCTTCTCGAAGATGGTGGGAGAGGCCTACTAGCTACTAGACAAACTGAGGGTAGAACTGCAATGTTATCAATAAGAGTGGGGATGTGTTTCTGTGTGTGCATGTGCATGATAGATCTATCGGGACGCATCCATGGATAATGAAGGGGAACCATGTGTTTGGTAAGCAAACCTAACTAGATCAGTAGATCAATTGTTGTTTGTCGGAGGAAGGGAGAGACATAACTATTGAGGTAGATCGATCGACGCGTGGGTAAAAACGAGTTATAAGGACCTAGCTAGCTATATGTATAGCGAGAGATTGGTCGGTGTATGTCCATTTGTTAGCGGCAAATAAGGCCCAACGAGATGGATAGACAGAGAGAATGGAGCTAGGAAGTGGTGCGAGAGGCCCAGCTACTAGCTAGATAGGGGGAGGAGTGTGCGGTTGTGAGATCGATGAAAAGAGGGCGAGAGTTTACACGTGTGTGTGACCGTATGAGAGACACGAGGCAAGGACACATAAAGGTGGAGATTGAAGGTGCGTATGTATGTTGTGGGCAGGCATCGCTGGAGAGGTTTATCAATCGGTGTGTGTCGGAAAGGAGTTGTGGAGACTCTGGGAGAACCACCTAAAGAAAAAAAATGAATATGCCCGGTGGATAGAATGCCGAGGGAGGGGGAGGGAGAGGAGGGCGTGTGCATGCATGAGAGAACGTTAGTGGTAGCTACAAATGTTAGAGGATTGTGTGGGTGTAAGAGACTAACAAAGATCATAATTTGATATGAAAGCAGATTCATATATTTGAATAGGAGATCACAGTGTTTTAAACATATGCATGCATGAATATAGCGGTGATACACGTGTTGTGCACATGTTATACCATAATGTGATAATGCATGGTGTCTGCAACTCACAGCTAAATGTCGAACAATCTAAACCATACAATACATCAAACAATCTCACATTTTATTTGAATTTGTGATAATGTGTGGTGTTTGCAGCTTACAACTAAATATCAACAATCTAAACAATACTATATATCGAACGTTCTCACATTTTATTTGAATTTGTGGTAATGTGTGGTGTTTGCAACTCACATCTAAATACTTGTAGGCGTAGGGGGCGGGGCACCATACATAATGTGATAAACACATTATACATATGAGACATGGTTTAGATTATGAAGATCTAGCTAGAGCTAGAAATGTAATGTGATTTGTGATTTGAAATCAACATAAAGTGGATTCAAAAAATCGAGTTCGAGTTCATATAGTACACATAGTTCATATGTAACTCGAGACTAATCATGTGGTGTGCTGTGAAGATAATACACAAACTATGGTTTAACTTGACAATAATGATGATTATAGATCTTATTAAAACAGAGAAACGAATTCAAATGCTTTGACTTCACAACAATCATTACTGTAGATCTTATTCAAATAGAAAAGCAAATTCAACTTTAGTTCATATTGAAGCGGTAGTATATACGTTTGGAATGCACTAAAACGTACATTTGAGTAGTAGGTTGCATGCATTATACACGTAGCGAAATATTTTAATTGAACATAACATGAATTCAAAGTTTTGAATGATATTTGTAGTGCGCATTGATTTGGTACAGTACACGTTAGGCTTGTCCGGAAATTTCAACCCGCACCTTGTTAGCCCGAAATATTTAAGATATATATTTGTCTCGTCGTGCTCCGACAACACCCTCCATATCAACCCGCGCCTTGCTATTCTGAAATTACAACTCGTGTGAAAACTCCCACCACCTGTGAAATCCTGACACGCGAAATGCCTGTGGTACCCCTGAACCGAAAGAACCGCCTCACATCAGTGGGGGTACTTTCGTAACTTACCCCACATTTCGGACAAGTGCGTCCCTAAGCCATGGTTCCCCATTGCCATCCCATCCGCCCACCCATTCGTACACCGAGGCTGCGCAAACCCACAATGAAGCCCCACACCCTGCTCCGTCCGCCACCCAGCCGGAGCCTCTTCCCCGACGACGCCGTCCACAGCAACACCTCAACGTCCCTCATCCATCGTACCTAATGAGGATCCATCGTCGATCTCGTCGTCCCGCCGGTTTAGCCACCCCGTCCTCCACCTCCAAGGAGCTGCCCGACGTTCCCCTCGTCTTTCGCGCCACCTCCATTCCCACCCCTCGTCTTCACCTGCACCACTAGAAGAGCATCATCATCACCATTTCCTCGGATGAAGTTGCGGCCTAATCGGCGCCACCAAAGAGGTTGTACACTAATCACCGCATTTTCTTCTTGATTCGATCTCACAATGCTGCCGGCGCTCGGTCCCGAGCCGACACGGTGCGGCTCCATCCACGGCGGTGTCACCGGCCACTTCCTCCACGGCGTCTCTGCCTCGGCGGCGACGTCCACATCAGTAGGAGTTGCTGCTGCTTTAGCTCTCGCCCGCGCTGCTGCTCTGCTCTTGCTCTCGGTCCCCTGCCTGGTCTGCTCTGGCAATTGCTCTTGTTCGCGCTGCTCCTCTGGCTCTTGCTCTTGCTTGCGATGCTGCTCCGATTTAGCTACACTTCAGTCGACCGAATCGGCTTTTGGGTCAGTCGATTTTCAGGGGGTGGGGGGCTTGCCGGGGTGAAGGAAGAACCAGCCGCAGCGGGGAGGGGGGCTCACCGGAGAGGTACCCCACTATCTATCTTACGGTTTAGGGTCGGGGCGGTGGCCGCCGGTGGTGGCGGGGCGGTGGCATGGGGATCGCTGGAGAAAAAGCTCGGCATGGGGGGCCTAGAGGGATGGCCGGGGCAGCGGCGGACCGACAGTGGGGAGTGTTTTCGGGGTGGGCGGGGCAGCGCACCGCCGGCCGCGGGCCGCGGGGGCTGCTGTTTGGCCGGTGGTGTGTGGCACCCCGGCTCAGAGCGACCGGTTTACCTTGCATTGCCAGCCCAGAGACCTTGTCTTCTGGCAACACACAACAACATGGTACAGAAAATAACTGCTTTATTCATGCTAGCGGAGCATAGTTCATATTACAACAGTTAGCGAGGCCAAGCAGCACACACGGTGCGGCTGAACAATATGTACATTATTTAGTAAACATAAAGGGGCCTCGATCATGACAACTACTTGGCAGCGGAACAACGTCGTAGCGGGACTCCATAGCACAAGGACACCGATGTGGACACGGTCTAGACTCGGACAGCACTCCTTTCCAACGAGACTTTCCTGAAATCTGGCATGACACGCTAGGTCAGTACATTGAATGTACTTGCAAGCTCAAAATAAACATAATCACGATGACAGGCAATATTATGATATTTATCCAATTTAATCAACAATGCGACTATATAACCAACATGTTGTGACAGTGCTCAACAGATACTCATTCTCCCGACTTGCTTCCCGGTGTGACCAACAAACATAATATTACCAACACGTACTCGTGATCCTTACGGCGATCACAACCCGACCATCTCGTGGCCCGTGATCCTTACGGCAATCACAACCCGACCAACTCGTGGCCCGTGATCCTTACGGTGATCACAACCCGACCAACTCGTGGCCCGTGATCCTTACGGTGATCACAACCTGACTAACTCATGGCCTATGATCCTTACAGCGATCACAACCCAACAACTCATGTCCAACTCAACACGATGACCTCACTGTCATCCTAGGTGCAATTAGTGTGCATATTTATTAAGTGTTGACCCATGGTGTACCTTACTTTCGAGCGTGTCCGTATCCGTGGACTCGGCTATCGATAGATTAAAAACACTCTGCAGAGGTTAGTACACTATACCCACACTACGGAACCCATGGCCTCACTCTCCCACCCGAGTGGACCAACAGCGTTCCGACGAAACCATTTCACTATCATGACACTCTCCCGGTCCCTCTGACTCGGACCCCACTGGACTAGTCCTGGGTGGCCCCGTGTCTACCTCCAGACACCTCGTCCACCGTCGTGGCCATGATCCACACTGGGATCCGGTACCAAACTTAACTTAACAATGGGCTCACAAGGTTATGCTTGCCTACCGGGCCAGGGTACAGCACACCCATAACCTTGCCTAAATTGAGGTACCGACCAGAGGCACAACAATGAAACGCATTAAGGCCGTCCCATACCGGCAAGTGTGGTTGCACTGGGAAAGACTCGTTTCAGCGGCACCACGACCCGGTCAACAACATGTTCAAGTTGAATTATTAATCAGGTTCAACTTAATGTGAAAATAAAATAACCGGTGTCATATTGCCATACCATGCATCACTTAACATATGCATCACATAACCGTGCAAAACTGCACCAACTACGCTCCCACAGAGCCACCATAAACTCATGCTACTATACTGGTTAAAATCTCTCTTTGCTCATAACAGAACTATTTCTAGCAATAACCATCATTATACCTCAGGAAAAATAATATTTAAACTACTCATCCAATTTTATGACCATATTATTTATTTAACTCTTGCAACTAAGTCCTCATAATCTTAACAACAATATTTACTTCAAACATACTGAAGTTCAAGCATTTTAACATAACAAGCATAAAATAGAATATATTTATTATATAACTATTTTAAATGCATCAATATTCATAGGTTCAAGTATGAAAATCAAAAATATTGAAGTGGCACCATAAAAATGTTACTGTGGCTTGCCTTAGTACTAATGACGTTCACAAGGCTCCTGGTGATCCTCAAGACAAGTTGGTTCCTCTGAAAAACATTCAAAAACCACAATTGAAAATATCAAGAAACCTTCTAAAAATTGCCAGAAAATCTAGACAGCAAGGAAAAATCCCATCTTTTGGGAGCTGTTAGATTTTTGGACAAAGAACACAATGCAAAAAGAATCACTGCATTTGGACTTGTAGAATAAAAGTTATGGCTGTTTGATTGCTACTGGAATTTAAATAAATTTGAAAAGGAAAAACAGAGAGGGGGTGACGTCGATGGCGTATTTTCCCAGGGCGCCACCACTCATACTGCTTCGCGCGCGTTATGAGTGGCTGACTAGTGGACCCCACTAGTCAGACCAGAGGGAGGGGGAAAGAAAACAGAGAGGCGCGGCGCTTCGCCGGAGCTTACGCGAACGTTGAGGCATCTTGGAGGGAAACGAGAGGGAGGGATCGACGGAGAAGGCTCTTGCGCACCTACCCGTACCCGTGGCGTGGCAAACAGTGACTGGACGACGTCGGATTCTTCCTCGCAAGTGGAGGCAGAACACGGTGGTCACCGGAGATGAGGAAGACGGCGGCTAGGGGCGGCTCCAGAGGCTCGGGCTTGGCGCGTTAGCTTCATGGAGGAGAGGCGAAGGCCCTGGCGGGGTCGCCTCGGCTTGGGAGTGGCCGGAGCTGCGGGGTCGATCCAGAGGGGATTGTCAGCGAGCTCAGCTCGGGGACGGTAGCCGGCGGCCTGCCCGGCCGGGCTGCGGCTTCTAGTGGCTATAGGAGGGAGTGGTGGTGAGGTGTGGTGCTCCAGGAGGCTGTGGAGGGGATTATTTATAGGCAGGGCGGCAAGGAGGGCTCGGGCTCCGCCGGAGGACAGCTGTCGCTGGCGCCCGGCAACGAATGGTGCCAGAGAGAGGGGGGGAGGAGACGAGGTCACGCGGGAGCTGTGCACGGACGCGGACGAGCACAGGAGCACGGAGGAAAGGGACGAACACAGTGCGCGGGCACTGTGCCATTGGACGGACCATGCCCGTGCTTGCTGCGGTGAGCTCCGGCATCAGTGAGCGGCAGGAAGGAGTAAAGGAGGTGGAGACGAGGATGGTGGCGCGGGGGGGACACGCCCAGGCTGGCCGAGCAGCATGCACGCGCGCCACAGAGGCGCTGGCAACGCGCAGAGCGCGCGTTTGGCATGCTTGCACCCTCGGACGAACGCAGTCACCGTGTGAATCGTGACATCATGCCACATTTGCACTAACTGTGATGTCTGGCGTGTAGTCCTTAGTAACTTTAGGTGTTACTACGGCTTGGTTTGTTTCCAGGTGCAGTGGAAGTGAAATTGCAAAGATGTTTAGTTACTGGACAGAAACTTTGAACAGTTACTGTGGTCAAATCACAGGGTTTCAAGGGCTGATCTTTGGGGTTTTACTGTCTTACTAAGGTGAATAAGCACAGGGAAAACCAGCTACAATGGAGCTAGTAAAAAGGTAGTTGTTGTAGAAACTACCATTTCAGCCCAGAAGTGAAAATATTTTCTGTAGCAAAAATACTCCAAAAAGTGGTGAAATATTTTTGCTCAAAAATGTGCCCTAGGGTCCAAAGAATATTTTGGGATTTTTCACAAGATTTTTAGGGCAACAGAAATGAGGGTTGCTTTGGAGGTCAAAGAGTTTAGCTAGGGTTTAAGAGGCAAAATGAATATGTTTCATTTAAGAAAAATATTCCAAACAATTTTATTGGGTTGGCCAGGAGTGAAATGATGGATTAGAAGAGGAGAGGGGGCACTTGGGTGAAAATCAAGGGATACCCAAGTGGTCAAGTCCAAATGGAATGATTCAAAACTCCAAATTCAAAACCAACTCAGATGAAAGTCAGGAAAATAAAAGAGGGCAAAAACCAGGCTGTGACAAACCTCCCCCACTTAGAATGAATCTCGTCCTCGAGATTCGGTTGCTTGGAAAACCATTCTGGATAACATGCCCTTAGAAATTTTTCTGATTCCCAGGTTGATTCTGACTCGGTATGACGCATCCATTGAACCTTATAAAATTTCCGTGACTTACTGTGAGTGACTCTTTCCATCTGATCCAAAATTTTCACTGTCCTCTCTTCGTAGGTCAAATCCTTTGCCAGCTCTATCTCTGCCAAATTGGTCTTTTTCTCGGGTGGTGAGATGCACTGTCGCAGTTGTGAAACGTGGAACATGTTGTGCACATCGGACAGTTCCGGAGGCAGCTCCAACTGATATGCCACAGCACCCACTCGGGTCATGATGGGAAATGGTCCAATAAACCTGGGTGCCAATTTTCCACGAGTTTGGAACCTTCTTACTCCCTTCATGGGTGTGACTCGAAGGTAGACATGCTCTCCGGGTTCAAAACTGATCTGCCGGTGCTTTGCATCATAATAACTTTTCTGTCGCGATTTGGCCAGCTGTAATCTGTCTCGGATCTCCTTGACTTGCTTTTCGGCTTCTAGCATGAGATCCATTCCGAAAATACGGCTATCTCCGGTTTGAGACCAATTTAATGGAGTGCAGCACTTACGGCCATACAAAGCTTCATAAGGTGACATCTTTAAACTGGTCTGGAATCCATTGTTATACGAGAACTCGGCGTACGGCAAGCAATCTTCCCATTGTGGTCCTTGGGCTAATACACAGGCTCGGAGCATATCTTCGAGTATTTGATTTACTCTTTCCGTTTGCCCATCTGTCTGAGGATGATATGCGGTGCTGTATTTTAATTCCGTCCCAAGGGCTTGATGGAGACGGGTCCAGAAAGCAGAGGTGAAAAGTGAACCTCGGTCAGTAGTGATGGTCCTGGGAACTCCATGTAGACTGACAATCCTGGATACATACAGTCGGGCAAGCTCATCTGCTCGGTATGAGGTTTTGACTGGGAGGAAGTGAGCCACCTTGGTTAATGTATCCACTATGACCCAGATCGCATTATTGCCTCGTCGGGTCCTAGGTAATCCTGTGATGAAATCCATACATACATCGTCCCATTTCCATTGTGACATGGGTAGTGGTTGGAGAAGTCCGGCTGGTTTCTGATATTCCGCCTTAACTTTGTTGCATATGTCGCAACAGGCCACGAAATAAGCAATGTCTTTCTTCATTCCATCCCACCAGAATATTTGTCGGAGGTCTCATACATTTTTGTGCCTCCAGGGTGGATTGAATACGAGGACTCGTGGGCTTCTGACAAAATTTTCGGCTTTAGGTCAGCTTGATTAGGCACACAAATCCTTCCCCTGAATCAGAGGGTACCGTACTGATCCTTCGAGAAATCGGATGACTTGATGTGTTCTGCATTTTGGCATCGTCTGGCTGGGCCTTGCGGATTTCTTCCTCCAAGGTAGGAGTGACCGTCAGAATATTGGCAAGACCAGCCCCAACAATGACCAGGTTGAGCTGAGCAATTTCTTCTTTGAGTTCGGATGGCAGAGATTCCAGCATGACGTTTAAACTGACGGACTTTCGACTGAGTGCATCAGCAACCATGTTAGCCTTACCCGGATGGTAATTTATTCCAAGATCATAATCCTTGACCAACTCCAGCCATCTTCGCTGACGGAGATTTAAATCTGGCTGAGTAAATATGTATTTGAGACTTTTGTGGTCGGTAAAAATTTGGCACTTTTTTCCAATGAGGTAGTGTCTCCAAATTTTTAAAGCATGAACTACCGTGGCCAATTCCAAATCATGAGTGGGGTAATTGCCTTCATGGGGTCGTAGCTGCTGTGAGGCATAGGCTACTACCTTGCCATCTTGCATAAGCATGCACCCAAGTCCTTGCCGGGAAGCATCGCAATATACATCAAAGCTGCGGTAGATATCTAGAAGTGTTAATGACGGTGTAGTTGTTAAGCGCTTCTTTAACTCGGTGAAACTTTTCTCACAGTCTAACGTCCATTCAAACTTATTATCCTTTTTAAGCAACTCCGTCATGGGCTTAGCAATCTTGGAGAACCCTTCAATAAACCGACGGTAATATCCGGCAAATCCAAGAAAACTCCGGATCTGAGACATGATGGCGGGTGGCAACCAGTCGAGCACGTCTTTTACTTTGCTTGGGTCCATGGCTATTCCTTCAGCGGATAGTATATGCCCGAGGAATCCAACTTGCTTGAGCCAAAACTCGCATTTACTAAACTTGGCGTACAACTGGTGCTCACGGAGTCGTTGTAGCACTACACGGAGGTGTCCTTTATGCTCTTCTTCATTTCTTGAGTAAATAAGTATACCATCGATGAAGAAGACCACGAACTTATCAAGGAAATCCATGAACACTTTGTTCATCATGTGCATGAAGAAGGCGGGGGCGTTGGTTAGGCCGAAGGACATGACAGTATATTCATAAAGACCGTAGCGAGTGGTGAACGCGGTCTTGGGAATATCCTCCTTTTTAATTTTGAGCTGGTAATATCCAATCCTCAAATCAATCTTTGAGAATACCTTGGCTCCACTGAGTTGATCAAACAAATCATCAATTCTTGGCAGAGGGTATTTGTTCTTGATCATGACATCATTCAACTGTCGGTAATCCACACACATACGAAGGCTGCCATCTTTCTTGTCCACAAAAATAGCGGGTGATCCCCATGGCGAGGAACTGGGGCGGATATATCCTTTTTGGAGCATTTCATCAAGCTGTTTCTTTAGCTCCACCAACTTGGATGACGGCATTCGATGATATTTCTTGTGTATTGGTGTGGTTCCGGGCACAACTTCTATTGCAAACTCAATCTCTCGGTCAGGTGACATGCCTGGCAGTTCTTCTGGGAATACATCGGGAAACTCACTGACCACTAGGATTAATTCCATTTCTGCTATTGCTATGAAAACCATTTCCTTGGAGGGTATGCTTCTACGAGCAATAAACTTGGTAGCTTGTACATCTTATCCGGTCAAATTGACTTCCCGGGTCGCACAATTTATACATACTTGGTACTGAGTCAGCCAATTCATACCCAAGATAACATCCAATTTTTTAGACTCAATCAGTATCAAAGACGTCGGAAAATGGATTTCGTTGATCCTGACTTCCAGATTGCGGCAGACTAGATTACTTTGAATAATAGATCCCGGGGTTTGCACCAGCATATTCTTGCCCAAAAGCGAACAAGGAAATTTGTTGTGGGTGACAAAACTCCGAGAAATAAAAGAGTGGGAAGCCCCAGAGTCAAATAAAATTACTGCAGGTATGTTATTAACAGGGAACATACCAATGACGTCTTCGGGATTTTCTTGGACTTCGTTGGCGGAAATGTGATGAACGTATCCCGTGACGTCGTGCTGACTTGGACCGGCTTCCAAATAATGGATTTGAGGCTTGAACGGAGCATTGATCCGGGTGTTCTTGGGACACTGTTTGGCATAATGTCCAGTTTGTCCACAACAATAACAGGAATTGTTGCGCAAAAGATTCTCCATAACCGGGTTGAGCACATCATTCTTCACTTGGGTGGTGATCTTGTTAACATTTTGTTGCCAGCTGGGCTGGTATGCCATCGGAGTTGGCTGCCAGGTACGAACCTTCTGCACTGGTTGCATTTCCTTCTTGGGCTCAAACTTGCGCTTGTGATCGTTCTGGGCAGACTTAGTATCTGACACGAGCTTGTGTTCCCTTTCAGCAATGAAAGCCTTGTTCACCAGGGTTTGGAAATCTGGAAAATCGAACATACTGAGACAACAGCGAAGCTGCAGGATTAATCCACCAGGGAAGTGGTCCATCTTCCTTTCTTCAGTGGCCACGTCATATTGAGAGTAACATGACTGGTGATTGAATTTTTGTAAATATTCTCCCACTGACTGACTTCCTTGGAGGAGCGCGAGAAATTCACGCTGCTTAGTCTTCATAATTCCCGCAGGGATGTGATATTTTCGGAATTGCTCCCTGAATCTTGACTAGGTGATTGCTTCATTCTCAGTCCCTATGGCTTTCTCATTTTCCCACCATATGGCAGCAGCGCCTTCCAGATAATGTGTTACAAATGGAACTTTATCTTCTTCATCAGTTCGAGCAACCTCAAGTTTCTTTTCCATAGTTCTTAACCAATCATCTGCATCCAAGGCATCAACAGCCTGACTAAAACTGGTAGGCTTAGTCCTTTGAAAATCAGATAGCTTGGAGTGAGAGGCAGGCTGATTTCCATTCTGTCCAACCATTGCTTGAATACTTTTGAATATTTCCATTAGATCATTGTTTCGTCGTTCCTCGAACATACGCATAATTTTCTCGGTGGAGGGCGGATTTGGCGGTGGAGGCGGTGGTGGAACGTACGGCTCGGGTGATTGTCCTGCCTGTCGTGCGGAACACCGAACAGGATAACCCTCGCGAATGTTGCTACTGCAGCCTCCCCGCGTCATCCTAATATGATTTTTCCCAAGTCAACGCAACCGAGATGAGAAGCATTCAACAAAAACTGGGGAGAAGCCAGCAACAAAAACCAAGCGAAACCGAAAAGACGAAGAAAATACGGCGAATAAAATAAAGTCCAACATAATTATACATAGACTCATACATGAAAGATAACAACATGCCAGGTCCAACTACCCTCATACATGAAACGAAACATCATGACTAGTACGATTACAACCATACTCCATCCCGACAACTGAAAATACTCGAAAGCTCTACTGCTCGGCTGGCGCTGTGGGGTCCTCTCCTGATGCGGACTCGGATCCAGAACTAGCGGGGTTAACGAGACCTCCGGGTTAAAAGTGACATGACAACGCTGCCTCGAGGGCTCTCCCTCAGGGGCAGGTGAAGGGCGGATCATCGGGGCTGCAGGAGTGGCGAGAAGTGAAACCCACTCTGCAGGAGCACTAAGGGGACTCGCAGTCGTGGTGCCCGAGCTACTCGGGGGAGTAACCGGAGAAACAAGAGATCTAGAACTGGCAGGAACGTAGGGAATAAATCCCACAGATGGAGAAGTAGTGGCTGAGCGAGCAGTGACTTGAGTAGAGGCTAAAGCAGTATGGGCACGACTTAGCTCACGAGCCAGCTCGTAGATCAAAAGATAGCTAGCAGTGATGTAGCGAGAAAGGTGGCTAGCGACACTATCATACTCCAGATCAACGACAGGGAAACGGACACTACCATTATCGTGGAGAGAAGGATAGTAGTGGAGACCTGGGTGATTCTGCATCCGGACCTTGTTGTAGCGAATGTAGCGCAACGCCGGCGGCGGACCGGCGGTGGGGAGTGTTTTCGGGGTGGGCGGGGCAGCGCACCGCTGGCCGCGGGCGGTGGGGGGTTGCTGTTTGGCTGGTGCTGTGTGGTACCCCGGCTCAGAGCGACCGGTTTACCTTGCATTGCCAGCCCAGAGACCTTGTCTTCTGGCAACACACAACAACATGGTACAGAAAACAACCGCTTTATTCATGCTAGCGGAGCATAGTTCATATTACAACAGTTAGCGAGGCCAAGCAGCACACACGGTGTGGCTGAACAATATGTACATTATTTAGTGAACATAAAGGGGCCTCGATCATGACAACTACTCAGAAGTGGAACAACGTCGTAGCGGGACTCCATAGCACAAGGACACCGACGTGGACACGGTCTAGACTCGGACAACACTCCTTTCCAAGGGGACTTTCCTGAAATCTGGCATGACACGCCAGGTCAGTACATTGAATGTACTTGCAAGCTCACAATAAACATAAACAAGATGACAGACAATATTATGATATTTATCCAATTTAGTCAACAATGCGACTATATAACCAACATGCTGTGACAGTGCTCAACAGATACTCATTCTCCCGACTTGCTTACCCGGTGTGACCAACAAACATAATATTACCAACACATACTCATGATCCTTACGGCAATCACAACCCGACCATCTCGTGGCCCGTGATCCTTACGGCGATCACAACCCGACCAACTCGTGGCCCGTGATCCTTACGGCGATCACAACCCGACCAACTCGTGGCCCGTGATCCTTACGGCGATCACAACCCGACAACTCAAGTCCAACTCAACACGATGATCTCACTGTCATCCTAGGTGCAATTAGTGTGCATATTTATTAAGTGTTGACCCATGGTGTACCTTACTTTTGAGCGTGTCCGTATCCGTGGACTCGACTATCGATAGATTAAAAACACTCTACAAAGGTTAGTACACTGTACCCACACTACGGAACCCGTGTACCTTACTTTTGAGCGTTCCGACGAAACCATTTCACTATCATGACACTCTCCCGGCCCCTCCGTCTGAGACCCCACTAGGGTAGTCCTGGGTGGCCCCGTGTCTACCTCCAGACACCTCGACCACCAGCGTGGCCATGATCCACATTGGGATCTGGTACCAAACTTAACTTAACAACGGGCTCACAAGGTTATGCTTGCCTACCGGGCCAGGGTACAGCACGCCCATAACCTTCCCTAAATTGAGGTGCCGACCAGAGGCACAACAATGAAACGCATTAAGGTCGTCCCATACCGGCAAGTGTGGTTGCACTGGGAAAGACTCGTTTTAGCGGCACCACGACCCGAACAACAACATGTTCAAGTTGAATTATTAATCAGGTTCAACTTAATGTGAAAATAAAATAACCGGTGTCATATTGCCATACCATGCATCACCTAACATATGCATCACATAACCGTGCAAAACTGCACCAACTACGCTCCCACGGAGCCATCATAAACTCATGCTACTATACTGGTTAGAATCTCTCTTTGCTCATACCAAAACTATTTCTAGCAATAACCATCATTATACCTCATGCAAACTAATATTTAAACTACTCATCCAATTCTATGACCATGTTATTTATTTAACTCTTGCAACTAAGTCCTCATAATCTTAACAACAATATTTACTTCAAACATACTGAAGTTCAAGCATTTTAACATAACAAGCATATAACAGAATATATTTATTATATAACTATTTTAAATGCATCAATATTCATAGGTTCAAGTATGAAAATCAAAAATATTGAAGTGGCACCATGAAAATGTTACTGTGGCTTGCCTTAGTACTGATGAGGTTCACAAGGCTCCTGGTGATCCTCAAGACAAGCTGGTTCCTATGAAAAACATTCAAAAACCACAATTGAAAATATCAAGAAACCTTCTGAAAATTGCCAGAAAATCTAGACAGCAAGGAAAAATCCCATCTTTTGGGAGCTGTTAGATATTTGGACAAAGAACACAATGCAAAAAGAATCATTGCATTTGGACTTGTAGAATAAAAGTTATGGTTGTTTGAATGGTACTGGAATTTAAATAAATTTGAAAAAGAAAAACAGAGAGGGGGTGACGTCGATGGCGTATTTTCCTAGGGCGCCACCACTCATACTGCTTCGTGCGTGTTATGAGTGGCTGACTAGCGGGCCCCACTAGTCAGACCGGAGGGAGGGGCGAAGAAAACAGAGAGGTGCGGCACTTCACCGGAGCTTACGTCGGCGTTGAGGCATCTTGGTGGGAAACAAGAGGGAGGGATCGATGAAGAAGGCTCTTGCGCACCTGCCCGTACCCGTGGCGTGGCAAACGGTGACCAGACAGCGTCGGATTCTTCCTCGCAAGCGGAGGCAGAACACGGTGGTCGCCAAAGATGAGGAAGACGACAGCTAGGGGCGGCTCCAGAGGCTCGGGCTTGGCACGTTAGCTTCACGGAGGAGAGGCGGAGGCCCTGGCGGGTTCGCCTCGTCTTGGGAGTGGCCGGAGCTTCGGGGTCGATCCATAGGGGATCGCTGGCGAGCTCGGCACAGACACGGCAGCCCGCGGCCTGCCCGGCCGGGCTACGGCTTCTAGTGGCTATAGGAGGGAGTGGTGGTGAGGTGTCGTGCTCCAGGAGGCTGCGGAGGGGGTTATTTATAGGTGGGGCGGCGAGGAGGTCTCGGGCTCCACCGGAGGACAGCTGTCGCCGGCGCCCGGTGATGAATGGTGCCAGAGAGAGAGGGGGAAGGCGACGAGGTCACGCAGGAGCTATGCATGGACGCGAACAAGCACAGGAGCGCGGAGGAAAGGGACGAACACAGTGCGCGGGCACTGTGTCGTTGGCCGGACCGTGCCCGTGCTTGCTGCGGTGAGCTCCGGCGTCTGCGAGCGGCAGGGAGGAGTAAAGGAGGTGGAGACGAGGATGGTGGCGCGGGGGGACACGCCCAGGCTGGTCGAACAACATGCACGCGCGCCACAGAGGCGCTGGCGATGCACAGAGCGCGCGTTTGGCATGCCAACACCCTCAGATGAACGCGGTCACCGCGTGAACAGTGACATCAGGCCACATTTGCACTAACCGTGATGTCTGGCATGTAGTCCTTAGTAACTTTAGGTGTTACCACGGCTCGGTTTGTTTCCAGGTGCAGTAGAAGTGAAATGGTGAAGATGTTTAGTTACTAGACAGAAACTTTGAACAGTTTCTGTGGTCAAACCACAGGGTTTCAAGGGCTGATCTTTGGGGTTTTACTGAGTCTTACTAAGGTGAATAAGCACAGGGAAAACCAGCTACAATGGAGCTAGTAAAAAGTTAGTTGCTGTAGAAACTACCATTTCGGCCCAGAAGTGAAGATATTGTCTGTAGCAAAATTACTCCAAAAAGTGGTGAAATATTTTTGCTCAGAAATGTGCCCTAGGGTCCAAAGAATATTTTGGGATTTTTCTCAAGATTTTTAGGGCAACAGAAATGAGGGTTGGTTTGGAGGTCAAAGAGTTTAGCTAGGGTTTAAGAGGCAAAATGAATATTTTTCATTTAAGAAAAATATTCCAAACAATTTTATTGGGTTGGCCAGGAGTGAAATGATGGATTAGAAGAGGATAGGGGGTAGTTGGGTGAAAATCAAGGGATACCCAAGTGGTCAAGTCCAAATGGAATGATTCAAAACTCCAAATTCGAAACCAACTCAAATGAAAGTCAGGCAAATAAAAGAGGGCAAAAACCAGGCTGTGACATGGTGGCTGGCGGCTTGTGGGGTGGAGGTTGAAGATGAACTACATGCCCTTGATTTCGTATCCAATGGCTGCAAAATCGACTAACCAGAGATGAAAAAGTCAGTCGACCGACGTGTAGCCTCACCTTGCTAGTGCGTTCAGTTTCGACAGCAAAATTCAGTTTCGACAGTTAAGTTCAGTTTAAACAGTTAAATTCAATTTTGACAGTTAAGTTCATAGATGAGCGGCTGATGTATTTTACATCTAGCACTTTGTGGTTATGTATTTTACGTCATGTATTGGAGATGCTATTAGAATTCCACTCAGGTTAACGTTGTCTCTCTTGTCCTGCTTCAGCCTCAGCGTCGTACAACTCACCGGAGCTGCTCCAATGACGAAACCCTCCATCACAGCGGAGCAGTACCTCGGGCTCCATCTCCAGACGCCTAAGATCTTCTTCCCCTCCTCCGACAGCCAAGTCAGCTGAAGCATCCTCATCGGCCAACCCAATCATGCTGAGATCGACATGGCTTCGCCAAAGAAGCTGTACACTTGTTGCATCTCTTTTTTACTCTACATGTTATATATATTGTCCACTGAGCACAAGTAATGGGAAATACGATTATTTTATCCTACTATATGACAAGCAATGAGGTACCAGGCAACTTAGCTTTCTATGATGGACTTTCTTGAACGCCATCATTATTTATCTCTGCGTGTTTGAGCTGTGCATTTGTCGATGGCCCTGGGAGTTGAGCTAGTAGGGCAGTGCTTGGGTCCAAAGTAATAGAAGTAGCACAAAAACTTTTTTTTAATGTAGGCTTTTCCTTGCTCAAGCCTGCCTACTAGAATCGCCAGTGCTTGAAAGGAAAAGTGAATGAAAAACATAGTTGGAAAGTTTCCTATGGTACTACTATTCATGAATTTGGTTCAAAGGAATGGAGCAAAGGAAAAATTGTAGGATTTGTTCCTTTAGTGTCTCCTTGAAAGAAAAAATGTAGGAATTTTAATTTTCACTTGTCCTCCTTTTCAAATTCCTATTCATGAAGCACAAGACTAAGAGATAGTAGCATAATAGCATTATAACCGTACATTTTCTTGTGGTTTGACTTAATCTCACCATGCTTCTTTGCATGTTGTGATCTTCCAAGTGTTGTGAATCAAACACCCAGATTGGCAAAAATCCTTTGTTATTAAATTCTCTGTTTTGCACGTGCATTCCTATCCTATTCCTGTCTATTTCCTATCCCTGCATTGTTGGAATCCTCCAATTCAAACGAGCCCTTACAGAATTACTTCTCTTACAGATAGTTGTCAAAGAAAACCTTGCATGGTTTGTCCCGCTCCTGCTGAGCCATCGTCCACCCCAGCTCAGTTGCTCCAACGATAGAAGGGCCCAGCACAGCAGGGATCCGGCCTCCAGACTGTCTTTTGCCGCCTCAGATCTTCTTCCCCGCCGCCGGCAGCTATGAAAACTGCATTACCATCATCAACCGAGCAGATGACCTCGAGGACTACACGGGTCTGCAAGAGAGGTCGCATTCTTTCGTGTCTGCTTACGTTATGCATCGCTTAATATTACATGCTACTTTATTGTCCTGTTCACCGATTAGACTCTGAGTCAGCTCCAAACTAATGGTCAAACTTGAGTTTTTAAATGGTTGTGGGGTACATATCGGGGCCGCAATCAATAGTATCTATCTACTATCTGGTTAATCTCTGGTGTCTACTATGAGTTTCATGTTGGGTGGGAAACAAACAGTAAAGAAGCCATTATCTGTATTTTTTAACTGAAGCCATTATCTGCCTGCTATTATTGGTTTTGGCTCTATCCACAGGTTGCTACCATCACTCTGGATTTCTGCATGCACTCCTTACATAATCTCACTATGTTTTATTCCTATGCATGACAGTTATTGTAAACAATGGAACTGAACATGTAGAGCAAAAGAGACGAGCATTGCATGGCAATAAAATTTCATGTAGACGTCGTTCCATGGTAGGCGCAAAGGCAGCCCCCCTCCATGCATTTCAGGTTGTAATAGAGAGGAAGATATCTGTTCTGAGGGGGATTCAGAAGGAGAAGACAACTCCTATTTACCCCCTAAGGTCTTCGCTCTAACTTGGCATGTTGGTGTTGGTTATATCATGCATATGGTGCCTTGCATTGCTTACTTTATACATCAAATATGTCATCTGCTTAGTTTAGACATCCTTTGTGCGAATGCCATCTATTTAGTTTATTCATTTTTTATGTGAATTATGCAACGCCATCTTGTTTAGCCAGGCATCATATATGTGAATTTTGCAATGCCATCCTGCTTAGCCAGTCATCTTATATGTAAATTATATCAGACCATCCTTTTTTTCATTACATATTACATTTGTCAACAATGTTAGTACATTCAACTGCTCTTTGTGTGCATCAGCCATTTGACACGGTGATGGCAAATTCTGGAGTGAAAACAAGGTCTTCAGAGCAGACTATGCTATCTGACGAAGCGCATATCTCGCTGGTTACGGATATCTCCTCGGAGGAGGATTCAGAGACATATGACCAGTCCTATCGCCCCCCCCCCCCGAGGTGTATGCTCTAACTTGGCACGGTTATGTTGCTCATATCGTGTGTATGGTGTCTCGCATTGCTATGTCATTTGATTAGTTTAGACATGCTTTGTGTGAATGCCACCTGTTCAGTGTCTAATTACCATATATGTGAATTATGCATTGCCATCTTGTTGCAAGACATTATATATGTGAATTATACAATGCTATCTTGTTGCAAAGGCATTATATATGTGAATTATGCAATGCCATGTTGTTTAGCCAATCATCATGTATGTGAATTATATCATGCTATCATTTTTTGTATTACGTGCTCCATTTGTCGACAACGTTTGTATATTCAACTACTCTTCCTGTGCATCAGCCATTTGAAGCGGTGATGGAAGTATCTGGAGTGAAAATAAGGTATTCAGAGCAGACAATGCTACCTGCTGAGGCAGACATCTTGCTGGTTACAGAGAGCTCCTCAGAGGAGGATTCAGAGACTGATGACCAGCCCTATTTCCCCCTGAGGTCTATGCTCAAACTTGGCAGGGTTATATTACCCATGTCATGCATGTTGTCTTGCATTGCTTAGTTTTTACATCATATATGGATTGCCATCTGCTTACTTGCTTACTATATAAATCATATATTTGAATTATATCATGCCATCATGTTTACATAGTACATACACATCATCTATCTGAATTATGGCATGGCAACCCATTTAATAAAGACATCATATAGTTATATCATCTCATCATGTTTAGTGTTTACAATCATCATATTTTGAATTATCAAATTATATCCGTGAATGTATGTGAATTATGGCATGCCAACCTATTTAATAAACACATTATATAGTTATATCATGTCATCTTGTTTGCATAGTCATCATATTTTGAACTATGTATTTCCATCTTTTTTAGTTAGCCATCATAATGTGAAATTGTGTCATGCTATCATGTTTAGTTAGCCATCATATATGTGAAATTGTGTCATGCTATCATGTTTGGTTAGACAACATAAATATGAATTATTTCATGCCCTCTTTTATTCCCTGCTATCCATTGCACCTATCTATCATGCAATGTCTATACTTTCAATTACTTTTCTTGTTTATCAGCCATTTGAATTGGAGAGGGTGATGGCAGTATCTAAGGGAGTAACAACACGGTCTTCAGAAAAGATAGTGCTACCAGTTGATGCAGATAGAACCATGGTTGTACTTGCCCAAGGACCAGATCCACCACACATAACCCAGACTCTCGCGGATTGTACCCCTACCCAGTTGGACAGAGAACCAGCTACACCCCTTCTAACCTCAACCCCGGCAGATAGTAACCCAGTTCCAGTTGACACGGCACCATCTCCACCACAGAGCACCCAAACACGAGCAGTTAGTAAGGGAACTGCAGTGCCCAAAGCACGAGGACCACCACTCTGAATCCCAACTCAATGCTTAAAGGCGAAGAAGATCTGTTCTTAGGTCAGGTTCTGTAGCTATGGTTCATACTCCTTTTCTCTTGCATTATTGTATTTACTCATACCAACTATTTTCAAATTTGAAGGATGGAATTGAAACTCCAATGGTGCAACAGGTATGTTTTAAACATGTTTCTTTAACCGGTTTGCTGTTGTAACCTGCTCTATGTTGATTTCAGTTTCAATTGAATAAACAGTTATGTTCTCATGTCATGCACATTACAAGTGTTGTTATTGCTCTATAGTTTCCCACACTTATATTCTGTTTATTCTGCTTTGTCTTGAACAAATATTATTTGAACTGTGTCTCTATCTTGATTTGGCAACAACTACTAGAATGATATAGACCATAAAGTGACCATGGTACGTGGATATATGTTTGTTCCATGTTGTTACCCTGTCCACTTTACTACTAAACTCATTTACCAAAATGAGTTTCATATACAACATGGTAAACCTGTGATGTGTCTGCTTGTTTCTCTTTTAGAATGCGGACAAAATAATGGAGAACAGTACCGCGTTATGCAATGGTAAAGGAAGTAATGCAGATAAGGTTCAAGATAGTGAGACATCCTTGTTGGTCTACAAGAAAGCTGATAAAAACTATCTTGACAACAGTGAGAGAACCCAAAAGTCTTGTCTTGATGTAGTGTTCGAGTTACTGGCCACTATTGCTGGCACAAGCTCTTCAAACTCGCTGCCAGAATCAGTTCGTCTTCTTGAGTCTCAACTTCAAGTTGAAAGACATCAATCAGATGTGCTGCAATAGGAAGCTGAAGGACTGAGGAAGTCCCTGCAGAATTCAGATGCATATTTCCTGGTGCAATAGCAAGCGCTGGAGGATTTAAGCGCTAAACAAGAGAAAGTTAATAAGCTTGCTAAGCAAATTGCCAGCATTATGGGTACCCAGGATATTGTTTCTTGAGATCTTCTGAAGTGGTTTCAGTTCTGGATTTGTTTTGCTGTGGCGTTTATTTGCGCTGGTCGCCAACTTTGACAACCAGTGTATATGATATGCTGCTTTGTTCCCTATATTTGCACTGGTGGCGAACTTTGATGCCCAGTGGATGTAATATGTGTAATAGTCGTGATAGCCTAGCGTTAGTTGCTTGCTTATTTATTTCCTTGTTGTCTTGTTTATTTTTTGCTTGTAGTCATTGCAGTTCTTTTTCCGCAGTTTGCTAGTGGTTGCAATAACCTATTTTTTAAAACTAGGCCACAATAACCATGGGCTAATATTTACTGTAGTGACTGATGAGGATATAGACCTGGGGTAGGGTCATAGGCCTGACCTATACGTCCTACCCAAGGTCACTACCCTAGAAGATTAGAAGTCCAAGAAGCAACGAAGAACCCCCAGTCAAAGGTGTCGAGTGCAATCCACTCGACCAATCATATCACTCGGACACCCCTCCTACTTGTTGTCACTCAACCATACAAGGAATCACTCGACCTACCGAAGATCAGAAGTCACTCAATGGTCAAGCGTTCACTCCGTCTTTAAGGTCATTAATAGCACTTAGAACTGGCGTTATCAGTAACGCCCCTACTTTATGTACATTAAGCCCCTTGTAATGGAGGACGGCTGGGGTCTTGGCGCACTCTATATAAGCCACCCCCTCCACTGGGACAAGGGTTTGCACCCCCTGTAACATCACACACATATAATCCAGTCAACCGCCTCCGGGCACCGAGACGTAGGGCTATTACTTCCTCCACAAAGGGCCTGAACTCGTAAATCATGTGTGTACACCTTCACCATAGCTGGGATATTGCCTCTCCATACCTACCCCCCTTTCTACTGCCAGCCTTAGAACCACGACAGTTGGTGCCCACCTTGGGGCAGGTGTCTTAGCGACTTGTTGGTGAAGTTGCAATTTTTCCGATCATCATCATCATGGTTTCCGGCGGTGGATTGGCTGAGGGCCGCGAGATCCGTCTCGGCGCGCTCGTTTTCATCGCCGACGACTCCGCTTGGCGTCAGGAAGCTCCCCTTGACGTTGAGGCGCTCCTTGTCTGAGGGGCGACGCACTTTCGTGCGTGTGTTCATGGCGTCCTTCTCCGGCAGCCATTGACTCAGTATCGGTTGGCTCCGATGGTGTCTTCCCTCCCCACTGTTCGTCGCTGCAAGCGATCTGGTCGGTCGCGGCTTCAGTGGTGGGTGAAACACATGGTGGCTCGACGTTCGGCCACCCATCAAGTCGCGGCGATCGAGCCCGACAAAACTCTCCACGGTCTGTTCGATCTGTCGACTAGCTCCACCGAGACCGCATCCGAGTGCGATAGCAGCGACCCTGCGGCTGAAGTCTTGATGGTCGATGGACCACGTGGTCCGCCTGGTTTCCACCGTGAAGACGGCAAGGATGGTGGCGGCGATCCGTCGCGCGTCCGCGAGGATTACCATCCCAAACCCCTTTCTTCGCAGTAGAGGGAAGAACTTCGTCGCCGCAACATGGATGCACTCCACACGCCCATTGTTGGAGAAACCCCCGAGGCTAGGGCCTTGGAAGAGGTGCGCTTGGCTAATTTGGCTGAGCACACTCGACTAGAGAACCTTCAGCGCGCTCTCAACGGGCGTTCTCGGGAGTAGATCCCTGAGTCCAGTCGACGACAGCTTTTCCCGCCTCCACCTAAGGTATACCGCACTCCAATCCAGAATCTCACAGCTATGGCCCGAATAGCAGAGTCAATTCAACCTTCCCAGTCGGAGGCTGGCAAAGGTTTGATGCAGATCCAGGCCTTACTTCGGGCAGCGGGAGAACAGAACATAGCAGTGTCTCAGTCGCAGAATAGGATTCACAGCAGATCCGTAGTAGCGGATACAGTTCAGTCGGCCCATAGCCCAAGATCGCCCCTGTAGCGTGAAGGCCGTGGGCAGTATGATCACCAACTCGACCGTGATAATCATTGTCGAGTGCCCACACCTCCTCCGTGGAGTGCATCATATGTGCCTCAGCAGTACGATGATAGACGCCATCACAGTGGCGAGCGCAGAGCACCAGTCGACCCAAGAGAGCCAGGCTTCGATGCAAAATCTATGCTCGTTCAAGGTCTAGTCGACCAGAACAGAGCGCATAGAGAAGACCCTGGCAGAGATCGTCCGACTGGCAACAGAGTGCATGTTTTAGGTCTAGAGTCTTTCAGCAAAGCCATCAGGGCTGCAGTGATTCCTCCCAACTTCAGGTTAGCGACTGGAGTGAGTAAGTTCACTGGAGAGTCCAAGCCTGAAACTTGGCTTGAGGATTACCGGGTGGCTGTGTAGATTGGTGGCGGGAACGATGAAGTTGCAATGAAACATCTTCCTCTGATGTTGGAAGGGTCAGCCCGAGCGTGGTTGACTCAGTTAGCCCCAGGCAGTATATACAGTTGGGAAGAGCTTGCTCGAGTGTTCGTCAGAACTTTTGAGGGCACTTGCAAGCGGCCAGCAGGATTGACAGAGTTGCAGCATTGTGTGCAGAAGCCGAGTGAGACTTTAAGGGATTTCATTCAGAGGTGGACCACTTTGCACCACACTGTTGAAAATGTATCAGAGCATCAAGCAGTGTGTGCGTTCAAGGAAGGCATCAAATACTGAGAGTTGGTCTTGAAGTTCGGTCGAACTGGAGATATGACTCTGACTCGGATGATGGAAATAGCCACCCGGTACGCTAACGAAGAAGAAGAGGATTGACTCCGCAGCAGGAAGGGTAAACCAGTCGGCCAAGAGGCCGGTGGGGGTAATTCCACTCGGAAACAGAAACGTAAGGCCGAGCCTGCAGCACCCGGTGAGATTGCAGCAGTGACTCAAGGAAAGTTTAAGGGAAAACCTAAAGGGACCGGGCCCCCTAAGAAGGTAAAGGATCAAGCAGGAAATGATGTGTTGGATTTACCGTGTCACATCCACACAAAGAAGGATGAAGAGGGTAATCTGATTTACCCTCAGCATACCACTCGACAATGTCGACTCCTGATCCAGCAGTTCCGAGAGAAACAACCTAGTGAGAAGGAGAAAGAGTCGGACAAAGACGAGGACGAAGAAGAAGACGATGGTTATCCCAAAGTCAATTCCACCCTCATGATTTTTGCTGATGTTGAGAGCAAGAGTTGGTTGAAAATTATCAACAGAGAAGTGAATATGGTCGCTCCGGGGACGACGACCACATACCTCAAATGGTCTCAGACATCCATCACATTCGACTAGTCTGATCACCCTGCTCATATAGCCACCCCTCGGAGGCAAGCGTTGGTGGTCGACCCAGTGTTCGAAGGCACTAGACTGACCAAAGTGCTAATGGATGGTGGTAGCGGCCTAAATATCCTCTATGCTGAAACCTTGAAGAGGATGGGCATTCCGATGTCCAAACTTAGCGAGAGCAATATGAGTTTCCATGGTGTTATCCCTGGAAAGAAAGCCGAATCACTCGGCCAGATCGCCCTTGACGTGGTTTTTGGTGATTCCAAGAATTACCGTAACGAAAAGTTGACATTTGAAGTTGTGGATTTCCAGAGTGCTTATCATGCCATTCTGGGTAGGCCTGCCTACGCACGTTTTATGGCTCGACCATGTTACGTGTACCTCAAGTTGAAGATGCCTGGCCCCAGAGGTGTGATCACAGTTACTGGCAATCGGCAGAAAGCGGAGGAATGCTTCCAGAAGGGTTCCAAAATTGCCGATGCACAAATGGCAGCAGTTGAATTTCAAGAATATCATAAGAATGCAGATCCGAGTGATTTGCTCCGAGCTAAGAAGCCTGCCACAGATTCTGCATTTCAGTCGTCTGGTGAAACGAAGCCGATTCATATTCACCCGACCGATCCCAATGCCGCACCGACTCATATCTCAACGACACTCGACAGCAAATAGGAAGAAGCACTCATCCAGTTCCTCCGTGAGAACTGGGACATCTTTGCATGGAAACCTTCTGACATGCCGGGTGTACCCAGAGAACTGGCTGAGCACCATTTGCGTGTCGATCCCAAGGTAAAACCCGTCAAAGAGCATCTTCGGCGGTACGCCGTGCAGAAGAGAAAGCAATTGGCGAGGAAGTGGCTCGGCTCCTAGCAGCAGAGTTCATCCGAGAGATCTACCACTCCGAGTGGCTTGCCAATGTAGTCATGGTCCCTAAGAAGGACGATTCACTTTGTATGTGCATCGATTTCAAGCACATCAATTGGGCCTGCCCGAAAGATCATTTCCCTCTCCCCCGCATCGATCAGATTGTTGACTCGACTGCGGGGTGTGAGCGCTTGTCTTTTTTAGATGCATATTCCGGGTATCATCAGATCCGACTGTATGGTCCCGATGAAATAAAAACAGCCTTCATCACCCCATTCGGGTGCTTTTGCTATGTCACTATGCCATTTGGTCTTAAAAATGCCAGAGCCACATTCATGAGGATGATTCAGAAGTGCCTGCTCACTCAAATCAGTCGGAATGTGGAAGCATACATGGACGACATTGTGGTCAAGTCACGTAAAGGTTCCGACCTACTGACTGACCTCGCAGAAACCTTTGCCAACCTAAGAAGGTATGATATCAAGCTTAATCTGTCAAAGTGCACATTCGGAGTTCCAGGTGGAAAGTTACTCGGTTTCCTCGTTTCCGAACGAGGGATCAACGCAAATCCAGAAAAATTTGATACCATACTCCGAATGAAACGCCCTGTGCGTGTCCATGACGTTCAGAAGCTTACTGGTTGTTTGGCCGCCTTGAGTCGATTCATTTCTCGTCTCGGTGAAAAGGCCTTACCTCTTTACCGATTGATGAAGAAATCTGATAAGTTCGAGTGGACTGATGAACCTGACGCAGCATTTGCAGAGCTCGAAGCCCTGCTTTCCACCCAGCTTGATGCGCCAATCAGCAAAGAGCCTTTACTGCTTTATATTGCAGCCACTGGACAAGTTGTCAGTATAGTACTCACGGTTGAGCGGGAAGAAGAAGGAAAGGCTTACAAAGCTCAGCGCCCAGTGTATTATCTCTCTGAAGTTTTGACTCCATCCAAGCAACGATATCCACATTATCAGAAGCTTGTATATGGAATCTACATGACCATGAAGAAGGTTGCACACTATTTCTCTGATCACTCCATTACAGTCGTCAGCGATGCACCTTTAACTGAAATTCTGAATGACAGAGATGCAACTGGTCGAGTAGCAAAATGGGTGATTGAACTCCTTCCATTGGATATCAAGTTTGAGGCAAAGAAAGCTATCAAGTCCCAGGCAATCGCAGATTTCCTTGCCGAGTGGATTGAGTAGAAACTGCCGACTCAAGTTCACTCGGAGCTTTGGACCATGTTCTTCGATGGCTCCAAGATGCTGAATGGCTCCGGTGCTGGGGTAGTGTTGGTATCCCCCCGTGGAGACAAGCTTAGCTATGTTCTCCAAATTCATTTTGACTCTTCCAACAACGAAGCTGAATATGAAGCACTTCTGTACGAGTTGCATATGGCCATTTCACTCGGCGTCTGTCGCCTTATGGTCTACGGTGACTCGGATTTGGTGGTTACTCAAGTGATGAAAGAATGGGATGTCAGGAGCCCAGCCATGACTGGTTATTGCAATGCAGTAAGAAAGCTAGAAAAGAAGTTTGAAGGGTTGGAGCTTCACCATATACCCCGACTGAAAAATCAAGCCGCAGATGAATTAGCAAAGATTGGATCTAAGAGAGAGGCCATTCCCAGCAATGTGTTTTTGGAACATATTCATTCACCTTCAGTTCAAGAAGATCCTTTCACTGAAGAGTCCCCATAGCCTAAGAGTGCCACAGATCCGACTGAAGTCGAAATACCAGCCGTGGTCGACTTAGTCATGGAGGTTTTGGTCGTCACTCCCGACTGGACAGTGCCATACATCGCATACATTCTTAGGAAGGAGCTTCCAGAGGATGAATAAGAGGCTCGACAGATCGTCCGACGATCTAAAGCCTTTACTGTGATAAAAGGTCAGTTGTTCAGAGAAAGTGTAACGGGAGTCTGTCAGAAATGCATCACGCCAGAAGAAGGCCGAATGATCCTCAATGATATTCACTCGGGGACTTGTGGTCACCATGCGTCCTCTCGGACCATCGTGGCCAAAGTATACCGAGCCAGATTTTACTGGCCACATGCCAACGAGATGGTGAAAGAAATAGTAGACAAATGTGAAGGCTGTCAGTTTTACTCCAACATGTCCCATAAGCCTGTGTCAGCTCTGAAGATTATTCCACTCATCTGGCCTTTCGCTGTCTGGGGATTGGATATGGTTGGACCTCTGAGGACTGGCAGGAGTGGATTTACCCATGTGCTGGTAGCAGTCGACAAGTTCACCAAATGGATCGAAGCCAAGCCCATTTAAAACCTTGAAGCAAGTATAGCTGTAAGTTTCATCAGAGAATTCATATTTAGATATGGTGTTCCACACAGCATCATCACGGATAGCAGGTCGAACTTTGACTCTGACGAGTTCAGAGCCTTTTGTGCTTCCCAAGGCACGAGGGTCGGTTATGCTTCAGTTGCCCATCCTCGATCGAATGGGCAGGCTGAAAGAGCAAATGGATTGATTCTCAAAGGACTGAACCCCCAATTGATGCATGACCTCAAGCATGCAGCAGGTTCCCGGGTCGATGAACTTCCATCAGTACTTTGGGGATTGAGGACAACTCCTAATCGGTTGACTGGACGAACTCCATTCTTCTTAGTCTACAGAGCTGAAGCTGTACTCCCGAGTGATCTGCTCCACAATGCGCCCCGAGTTGAGCTCTTCTCAGAAGAAGAAGAAGCAGAACAGGCTCGACAAGATGCAGTCAATCTCCTGGAAGAAGAAAGAGGGATGGCCTTGATCCGGTCGACCATTTATCAACAAGACCTATGTCGATTCCATGCTAGAAACGTAAGGGGTCGGGCATTTTAGGAGGGAGACTTGGTTCTTCGAGTGGACCAGCAGAAACCGCACAAGCTCACCCCTGCTTGGGAAGGCCCTTTCATCATCACCAAAGTGCTCCACAACGGAGCATATTGTCTTTTCAACGTCGAGCACAATAAAGATGAGCCACGCGCTTGGAATGCGGAACTACTCCGCCCCTTTTACTCTTAAGTATTCAGGCTGTTGAGATGTAACAAGAAATACCTTTTAGTTTGATTATCAAAGACATGATTTTTACAGTCTTCCGAATGATTGTTGTTCATTTTTTACTTGTTCTAAAATCCCCCAGTGGGTGCCTTAGCCGTGAATCCGTTTCGCCTAAGTTGAAAAGAAAAATCCCATCGAGTGGTGAGCCAGCCTCTCACTCGGGGGCTTAACTGCGAATCCGTTTCGCCTAAGTTTGAAAAATCCTACCGAGTGGTGAGTCGGCCTCTCACTCGGAGGCTTAGCTGTAGTTCAGTACTCGCCTAAGTGTTAAAAAATCATGCCGAGTGGTGAGCCTGCCTCTCACTCGGAGGCTTAGCTGCAGTCCAGTACTCGCCTAAGTTTGAAAGATCCTACCAAACGGTATGGGTCGGCCACGACCCCTCCCCCCGGGGCTGCACCGTCAAGAAGAAGGACGAGATTGTGCGCTCTGCTTAGCTATAGTCCAGTACTCGCCTAAGTATAAAAAATCCTACCGAGTGGCGAGCAATCCTCTCACTCGGGGGCTTAGCTGCAGTCCAGTACTCACCTAAGTATAAAAAATCCTACCGAGTGGCAAGCAATCCTCTCACTCGAGGGCTTAGCTGCAGTCCAGTACTTGCCTAAGTATAAAAAATCCAACCGAGTGGCGAGCAATCCTCTCACTCGGGGGCTTAGCTGCAGTCCAGTACTCACCTAAGTATAAAATATCCTACCGAGTGGCGAGCAATCCTCTCACTTGGGGGCTTAGCTGCAGTCTAGTACTCGCCTAAGTATAAAAAATCCTACCGAGTGGAGAGCAATCCTCTCACTCGGGGGCTTAGCTGTAGTCTAGTACTCGCCTAAGTATAAAACATCCTATCGAGTGGTGAGCGATCCTCTCACTCGGGGGCTTAGCTGCAGTCCAATACTCGCCTAAGTATAAAAAAACCAGCCGAATGGTGCAGGTCAATCATGACCCCTCCCCCCGGGGCTGCACCGTCAAGAAGAAGGACGAGATTTGTGCGCACTGCCAAAGGCTCATCCGATAGCTGATGCCAAGGCGAGCTGCTTTCAGGAACGTCAAGACCATTGTTGAATGCCTCGCTGATGACCTGATCAATGCTGCCAAAGGCTCATTCAACGGCTAGTGCCAAGACGAACTGCTTTCAGGAATATCAAGACCATTGCTGAGTGCCTCGCTGATCAGCTGATCTGCTCAAGGCTCGTCCAATAGGTCGACTGCGGCATCTTCCTTAGAAGCTGCATCGAGAATACAAAAACCAATCCGAGGGAAGAACAAGTTCTGCTCAAAGACAAACACCACATATTCAAAGATAAACCAAGTTCAGATAAATCCAAAGGTTTCTAACCATGGATTAAAAGTACTCGGGCGTCAGGCCCGAAGGAGTTTCAACGATTACAAAATCACTCGGCATTTCGAGGCAAATGAGGGTGAAGCATAATTTTTTTTCAACCACTCGGCAGGAGAAGGGTTGGCTGGATTACAGAAGCTATCGAGGTCAATGTTGTCAGTGATACGAGTGGCTGCCTCAAGGAAGGTGTCCATGAAGGACTGGAAGGTGTGCTTCTTAGTATTCACAACCTTGAGGGCTGCCAACTTGTATTCTCTGGCCTCCTTGCAGTGCACTCGAACCAATGATGGGGCGACATCAGCGCCACAGCAAGCAGACAACTTCTTCCACTCCTGCACTCGACCAGGAATCTGATTGAGTCGAGTCATCAGCGACTCGAGGTCTTGAGAAAGTTCCGCCTGAGGCCAGAGTTCAGCGTCCACCCGGGTCATCGCCGCCTTCAATCGAGCCAGATAGGCAACGGCGCCGTCCAAGCATGATTCCAACCGCAGCAAGTTCATCACAACGTCATCTTTCACAGGGCAATTGATGGGGTCAAGACCTGTCTCAACCCGCCCAGTTTTAGCTTCAAAATCCTGACAAAGTTCTGCTCCATCATGAAAAATAGTGAGTCGACATATTACAACATACTTCAATCAACGACAATTAACCAGGCGAGCGGTTGTACCTTCAAGCTTCAGAACTAGTTTCGTGGCAAGTTGTCCCAGATGGGACTCTAGCTCGCATGTCTTGGCTCTAAGGCCTCCAACTTCATTGGTCAAGTTCTCCTTGTCCTTCTTCAGCTGCTTGACTTCCCGATTGGCTTTCGAGATGGCAGTCTTCAGCTTCGCGTTCTCCTCTTCCAACTTGCCGACTGAAGCCAGCTTCTTGTCCGCAAGCATTGTCTTCTCACGTGCTTCCTTCTGAGCAGCAGCAAGGTCCTGGTCCTTCTTCTCCAAAGCTTCCTTCATTCTCTCTAAAGAAACAACACTCTTCAGACGAGCCTGAAGTTGACGGTTTTCACTATGCACATCTGGTTGTATGAAGTCATTCGGTTCAAAGAGACTGAAAGACAAAACATTGAAAGACGCGAGCTACTAGGTGGTCAGGAGTCGATTGGTTACCTCCCATGATAGCCGTTTCTTCTTGAGCAGTCTTGAGGTTCTTCTTCGCGAGTTCAAGATCAAGTTCAACGCTGATGTGCTTCTTCTTCAACTCGGAAAGCCGAGCTCCAAGATCACAAGACCTCTGTAGTCAACAAGAGAGAGATATCAGTCGATAGAAATAAAAGACAATGATAGCGAAAAGTTACTCTAAGACTACTGCTGAATCAGATATTCAACAGTAGTCTCGGGGACTACACCCAGTGGGTGCACTTAGCGTGCCCCCACTGGTTTAGATCAACACTCAGCATGGTCTGCCCGGCGTGAGTCAAAAAAAGAGAGAGAGAAGATTCTAAGACCTCAACCGACTGCCAGCAGTCGACCGTGGTCTCGGGGACTACACCCAGTGGATGCACTCGGCGTGCCCCCACTGATCCGGATAGATTACTAAGACTCAACATGAGTCGAGTGAAGTGGAAGATTTCCTAAACTCTAAACACAGGCAAATCCCAGTGGGTGATCGGATATAAAACAGCATTCAAAAGTTCAGTCGGAGATCGCTGAGCTTAACATTGGTCTGCAGGGCGGTGCTGGCGTTATAAGCCACCTGACTGGCCTCGTGCATCACCTTCACCTGCTCGATGACAAGGTTCACCTGGCGAAGAGCCTCCATGGCAGCACTTGGCGAATCGTCTGGGGTCTGATATGCAGTAAAGAGTGATGGCTCCAAGGCGGCCGAAGCAGCTACTGGGTCAAACGAGGAGTTGCACTGGAGCGGCGGTAACCGGAGCAGTCGAACCCGACGGACGATCAGTCATCAATGGGCTAGCAAATGTGACGTTGGTCCGAACTGGATCTCCGGAACGCTCGACCACTACCTCAAGTGTCGGCGTCGACTGAGGGACTTGAACTTCAAGCTTTCTCCATCATCATCAGGAAGCACGACGACTTCTCGTGGAACTGCAGAGAGAGAAACATTGGAAATACAGCTGACTGACAACCCACTCGACTAAATGAAGCCTGGTCGAATGGACTTACCAACTCGGGAAGTGGCCGCATCATTAGTCTCCTCGTCTCCTGGAGCTTTGTCGATATCCATGTTAGTTGCGGCAGAGGTTGGGCTGGAAAGATACATGATCTGTTTGGTCAGAACAAAAACTTCAGTCGGCTTAGATAAATGAAAGCAAGATACTCACCCCGAAGCAACAGGGACGTCCATCTTGATCCGTGGCAAAGTCTTCCAAGTCTTTGGAGGAGCAACCTTGGGCTGCCTGGCGACCTTCTCTGTCGGCTCCGGAGTCGACGTCCGAGTGTGCTTTTGCGTGTGGGTACTTGGAGCCACGTTCTTTCCGTGCCCGCCTGCCGGGTCATGGTGTTGCTTGGATCAGCGTTCGGAGTGCAGCGGCGAGTCGACTTCTTCCTCGTCGTCCGACTCCTTGCTCTCCTCCTCCTCGTCTTCGTCCGAAGATTCCCATTCACCGCTCTCCTCCACGCTGGCCTCTCCCTCCTGGTCCTGCTCCAGAGCTTGTTCACCGTTGGGCATCAAATACATTTCAGTGAAAACCTACATGACAAAAAGTCGAGTGAAAGTTAGTCGAGATCAAGTACAGTCGGAATATGTATGCAAAGACAGTCGGAATAAAGAGCATACCTTGTCGGGTTGATTGTCGTCACTAAAGGGGATGACTCACCTAGCTCCTCTAGGGTTGTCCTGGTTGCCTGTGATGCTCTTCAACCACATGGCTATGGTCTTGGGTGGCACTTCCTCTGGATGAACCCGAGCGGTGTCGTCGGACCCGGAGTACAGCCACATGGGATGGTCACGGGCCTGAAGAGGCTGAATGCGTCGATTGAGGAATACTTCTAGAAGGTCCAGGCCAGTGACACCCTCGTTAATCGGTTGGACCACTGTCTCAACCAACATCTTCGTCTCCATGTTCTCAGCAGTAGTCACTTTCAGTGGAGAAGGAGTCTGGACACGGTCGAAAGTGAAGTGGGGACGGCCGGTCGACTGACCTGGAGTTGGGACGTCCTGGCAGTAGAACCAGGTCGACTGCCAACCTCTAACCGATTCAGGGAGAGTCGTAGCAAGGAAAGAACTCCAATGCCTCTTTTGGATACCCAACCCCCCACACATCTGGATGACATGGGTCTTCGAGTCACTTGATTTCGCTTTCTTCACCAACTGGGAACGGATGGTGAAGATATGTTTGAAAAGGCCCTAGTGCGGTCGACACCCCAAAAAGTTTTCACACATCGACACGAACGTGGCAAGGTACGTGATGGTATTGGGAGAAAATGGTGGAGTTGGGCACCGAACAAGTTCAGAAAGCCCCGGAAGAAGGGGTGCGGAGGGAGCAAAAAAACCGGTCGACGTGGGTGGCGAGCAGTACACACTCACCCAGTCAAGGCTGCGGCTCCATCTCCCCCTCAGGCAGCCTTGCTGCACCCTTGGCGATCAGCCCGGGCTCTGCCAGCTCATCCAGATCTTCTTGCCGGAGCGAAGACTGGATCCAATCGCCATGGATCCAGCCTGGCAGCAGCCCCGCGCGTGATGACGACCCGTGGTTCTGCTTCTTGCCTTTCGCCGCCCCCGTCGCCTTCTTCGCACGCTCCAGCGCCGCCGTCTTGTCCTTCACCATGGCGGCAGAGAGGCAACATCGAGAGTAGAAGAACTGGATGCGGTGGAGAAGCAGAAGAAGAAGAAGAAGAAGAAAGAGAAACGGGCGTGCACAGTGCAGACGCTTCAGCCCCGTCGCCTTATAAAGGGCTGCTTCCGAGTGGCTGACGCGTGGGACCAGGCGATCCTGTCAAATCCCGCAACAGTCACGCGCAACATATGTGGCGAAAAAGGCGGCATGGAAATCGAGGCACTACTATTTATCCGCTTCGCTTACTTCGGCGCGCCCCGTCCTGCGCGCTTCCCCGAAATTTCATATCCCGTGAAATCCGAGATACACTGCAATCAATAGCGCCAAAGATTCTGCACTCCAAGACAGCGCTCGACAGATGATACTATAAGTTCAGTCGGCAACTTTCTGAATGGATCAAGGCGACTGAATCGACGCTGAAGTACCAACGAGAGTCTTCCATCTTGCGAAAAACACTCGCGAGGTGCAAAGCTCAGAACAAGTTCAACTTCAACCTACTTTCCACTCAAACCTTAATCCATTCGGGGGCAACTGATGAGGATATAGACCTGGGGTAGGGTCATAGGCCTGACCTATACGTCCTACCCAAGGTCACTACCCTAGAAGATTAGAAGTCCAAGAGGCAATGAAGAACCCCCAGTCAAAGGTGTCGAGTGCAATCCACTCGACATATCACTCGGATACCCCTCCTACTTGTTGTCACTCGACCATACAAGGAATCACTCGACCTACCAAAGATCAGAAGTCACTCAACGGTCAGGCGTTCACTCTGTAGTCTTTAAGGTCATTAATAGCACTGAAGACTGGCGTTATCAGTAATGCCCCTACTTTATGTACATTAAGCCCCTTGTAATGGAGGACGGCTGGGGTCTTGGGGCACTCTATATAATCCACCCCCCTCCTCTGGGACAAGGGTTCGTACCCCCTGTAACATCACACACATATAATCCAGTCGACCACCTCCGGGCACCGAGACGTAGGGCTATTTCTTCCTCCGCGAAGGGCCTGAACTCATAAATCCTGTGTGTACACCTTCACCATAGCTAGGATCTTGCCTCTCCATACCTACCCCCTTTCTACTGTCAGCCTTAGAACCACGACAGTGACACTGGGCCTCCTACGGGCAGTAGAAACAGTGGGCCTTCTACGGGCCGTAGAAACAATGGGCCTTCTACGGGCCGTAGAAACAATGGGCCTTCTATGGGCCGTAGAAACAATGGGCCTTCTACGGGTCGTATCATCAATGGGCCTTATACGGGCTGTATGATCGATTGGCCAAACATGGGCCAAACAGACCGCATTATGGTCGTAAACAGGCTTGAGTTGGAATCGTCCGTTCATGGGCAGACCATAACGGGCCATCGTTAATAGGCCATATTTGATTATGCTATGAAAACGGCCCAACATATTAAAGGACCACAAACGGGCCGACTGTAACCATGGGCTGAATTTGGCCCACAAGTAGAAAATGACAGTAACGGGCCGTAAGTAAACGAATGCTGGAAATGAGCCCAAGAATAAATGGGCTCTGAGAAGGCCGAAAGATAACATTGGCTGGAAATGGCCCAACGGAATAATGGGCCGTTAATGGGTATAAAGTGATACACTATTCATTACGGGCCAGTTTCACCACGGGCCGTTAATGGGTGTAAAGTGATACACTGTTCATTACGGGCCAGTTTCACCATGGGCCGTTAATGGCCAAGAGTTACAAAGGGCCTCATATGGGTCGAAAGACGTCATGGGCCATACATGGGCCAGAAGTGAAAACGGGCTGGAATCATATTGGGTGGCCCAGATGACGCTACTGGACCTAATTTGGATAGGGCATAACGGGGCTTGGGTTAGCGGGCTGTAAATGGGCTATATGCGAACAGGCCATTAACAGGCTTTCCATGGGCCGGGCCGCCACCTTTTGACCAAGTTAAACGGGCCGGCCTTTTCACATGAATGGGCCTCTGTTGGGCCATGCCACGTGTCGACGTATCATAGGCGCCTTCTGTCCAATGAGTGGATGACATATGTCCCAACGATGAGCCGACACGTGTTTCCTCCAACCAATGATGATTTTACACATGGAAAATCCCCATTGGTCGGGGCTGTTAATGTGTTATCGGATCCAAAACCCGACCCGATAGCTTAACGGCGTTCTGTTACGGTGGATGCCACGTGTCGGTCACCCTTGACGAAAGAACTTCTGTGACGCGCGATTTATCGTCATGGAAGTGGACACTTCCGTGATGATAATTTTGGTAATGTCATGGAACACTTCTACGACAGCATAGGTATGCCTATCTGGATTCTGTCATAAAATCGTCATGGATGTACATGCATGACAAAAAACGCGACCTACTGTGACAAACACGTATCATCACAGAAGTGTATTTTTTTGTAGTGGAAACGGCGATTGGTCATGTGAGGTCCGGCTTACAAGGTTTGAATGAAGGTTTAACTCAGTGGCTGCGCGGCCCAAGAAAGCACTTGAGTTTGAGGCTTGGCAGCCTATGAAAGCCTTGTTTTTTTGATTTATCTTTGATTTGAATATTTTGGAGTTTTGTCTCTTATGACATGTCAATACATGATTGAAAAACCAATGAGGGCCATGTTGCCTTGTGGTTCATGTATATCTTTATCCGGAGTGTTATTAACCTGGCCTGGTTCTAGACTTTAAGTCGCTAGGATATAATTATTATATGCTTAGAGTGTTGTGCTCAAAGTTTTGGGATATTGCCCCTTGCTGCATGCGGTGTTGTAAGCCGGCAGTATGAATACATTGAACAGGGCGTTGTGCTTCTATCTTTGAGATATTAACTTTACTACACGACGTACGATAAGTCAGCAGTATGAACAAATATCACAGGTATGATATTTATTTCGTTATATGAGGTTTTGACAAACCGGCCCTGATTATGGACTATTTAGTCCTCAATGGTTTTTATATGGGGTATCGTGACCCGCCCTAGGGTAAACCGCCAGGGCACTCGTTATCTGTTTATATGCAGGAAAAAATGATAAACCTGACCTGCATAATGGATGATATTATAAAGCATAAGTGGCAGATCTTCCCATGATGCATCAGCAATGTTATGCAAACAAAATGTGCACGATGGCACGGCAGATCAGTATTTAACTAGCCTATTACATGGCTCCGTGAGCCCAAATGGAGTGTTTTTTCAAGTAGTTCCTGATGGTGCAAGTAAAGAATCGTCCAGCGGCTCAGTTCTACTGGTCTTGGCGGCTTGAAGCTTCTAGGTCATCCCGCGCCGGTTCGTCTTCTCCCTCCACTGTCTGGAAGTCAGGAGATGACCAATTGATACCAGTCAAGGCTTGAAATTCAGCGTTATCATCAATAAGCTCAGACAGATCAATTTCCGAGGCAAAAGTATGCTTACGGATTGGAGGGATAAGATCTGCAATCTTGTAAGCCGGCGTGGGCATTTTCTAGTTATTTGTGGTATAAGCCGCTTGATACTTAGACATTTCTTCAGCAAGCAGGCTCGCTAAAGGACACATCTCTTTCACACAGGCAGCAAAATCCTTCTTATCGAAAGGAGACCGTCATCTGTTCAACTGGGACAGCCAGTGGTTAGCTCAGCCGGGTCTAATTCTAATTGCCAAGCCTTCACTCGGCATAAATCCGTAATGGCACCGGCTCTAGCAGCCGACCACTTGTTTTCTTCAATTCTGGCTGGGAAGACAGAAAGGCTGCTTAACACATTGCTGGGAAGAGATGGTGTTTGTTTACTTGGGGAGATGGCGGCTATTGTGCGTTGAGATCCGGTGTATAGTCATTCTACTAGTGTATAAACCGCGGTCGGTGTCAAAACCGGCGGATCTCGGGTAGGGGGTCCGAGCTGTGCGTCTAAGGCTAATGGTAACAGGAGGCGGGGGACACAATGTTTACCCAGGTTCGGGCCCTCTCTATGGAGGTAATACCCTACTTCCTGCTTGACTAATCTTGATGAATATGAGTATTACAAGAGTTGATCTACCACGAGATTGTAATGGCTAAACCCTAGAAGTCTAGCCTATGATTATGATTGTCCTTTTTTCTACGGACTAAACCCTCCGGTTTATATAGACACCGGATGGGGCTAGGGTTACACAATGTCGGTTACAAAGAAAGGAATCTACATATCTGAATCACCAAGCTTGTCATCCACGCAAAGGAGAATCCCATCCGGACACGGGAAGAAGTTTTCTATCTTGTATCTTCATAGCCCTAACAGTTTGGCCCATGTATATAGTCCGGCTGTCCAAGGGCCCCTTAATCTAGGACTCCCTCAGTAGCCCCTGAACCAGGCTTCAATGACGATGATATGAGTCCGGTGTGCAGATTGTCTTCGGCATTGCAAGGCGGGTTCCTTCTCCGAATACTTCAAAGTAGATTTCGAACACAAGAATCGTGTCAGGCTCTGCAAAACAAATTCCGCACACCAGCATAGAGAGTATAACATTCCACGAGTCCAATCTGCTGATAACTTTTGACAACGTGACATTACGTCACCGCCTGGTTATTATTCAAACTATTTTTTAGCCTGCCGCTCCGTATTTCGAGGTGCGGTTTTATTGGCATGTCTTGTCAAAGCAGAGATCGTGTCCCCTTATTGTGGGATCCTCATCAACATGGGCGTGGGTAACCCAACCGTTCTGTTGGCATGATTCCTTGGGAATAGGCATGTTTTAAGGCCACGGAGGGGACGTTTGATATTCGTCGCCTTTATAAAGGGGCTAAGACCTGTCCTTTTCCTTCCACACCAATCCTTCCCTCTACCTCCCACCTCAAGTTCCAACACCCAAGGGTCAATCTAGTCGCTTCGAGCTTCCAGCCATGTCCGGACCCAGCCTTCAAGGCCGGTGGATGGCCTCTTTTGTCACAGTGGAGGATATCTCGAAGCTCAGGGAGGCAAGATACTTGACTGCGGAAATCCTTCACAGGCTTCCTGCTCAAGGGCAGGTTATTCCTACTCCCAGATCCAATGAGTGGGTCGTGTTTATCTCTCACTTCCTCCGAGGGCTCATGTTTTATTACAGGCTAGATTTTCACGATCTAGCTCCAGACTCCTTCCTTCACATCTCGGCATTTATCATCACGTGTGAGGCCTTCCTCCGTATTTCCCCACACTTCGTCTTATGGCTTAAGACCTTTAATGTAAAGCCAAAGGTAATCGACGGGAAACAAGCGGAGTGCGGAGGTGCTTCAATAAGCAAACTTACCAACTCTCCTTGGCCAAAGGGATCCTTCGCAGAATCTCCTGACCTGTGGCAACGAGAGTGGTTTTACATTACTGAACCCCGTGGTAAAAAGTGGGCAGCTACACCTGCATTTCGATCTGGCCCTCTTTTACAGCTTGCATCATGGATTAACAAGGGGCTGGACTAGGGATCTATTGATGACCTGTAGAAGTTGCAAAGTCGCATTAGGAGCCTTATTGAAAAGGACACCGGTCTTACCAATGTAATCCAAGTAATGCTAGTCCGAAGGATCCTACCGTGCCAGCGGCGTCCTTTCCGTATGTGGGAGTTCGATTCGGAAGGTCCACGGACCCTTCAGCACTTCTCCGGCACAATGCTCAGAGGGATGTGGAAATTATTTTTCGGCGCACGAAAACAGTGGCCGGATACTACAAACGACATCGGTCTTGACTGCAATCATCCAGATACCCTGGTAAGCACTTAACTCCCGAACACAGTTTAGTCAAATTCCTCATAACAATGTACTGACAAAACTCTACTCGGCCAAGGCTGGATAGAGAAGGTGGAGAGAATTAGGTGTTCGGCCCCACTTCCCGAAGACTCTGCCGATCCGGTGTTAACGAGGATGCTGGCTTCAGCACCATATCAAGTGCCGGTGGGGAAAGATAAGGAGGAGAGCGAAGAGGCCCAAGGTGGACTACATTCTGGAGGCACAACAGACGACTTTTCCAGGGAGATTGGAACTTCCCCTTCCCAAGGTGGAAGGGAAGGGCAAGCTAACATCCCTTCTCCTCATGGGAAGAAGAGGACCGCTTCCGAAGACTTGAAGAGAGAAGCTTCTAAGCGGGGGAAGATATCCCAATCAGGGGGTGACATTGACATGCAGTCACTTCGTAAAGATAGGCCCTTAGCCGAATCGTAAGTGAACCAGGGTGTTTTAAGCATATCCCGTTCTTTCTTGGCTGTAAGGGTAACATTTAAAATATATGTTTGTAGTTCGGTACGCAACCCTTATCAACAGTCCTCCTCTTTGGGGGATCTTCTTCCGGAGATGATGGAGAGCGAGACGCCTCCACAGATCTCCCTGCTTGATAAGGCAGACGACGCCAAGGTGTTGTCCCAGAGGATCTTTCCTGATAAACGAGTGGCGTGAGGGGCAGTGAAGACCGGGCCCGAAGGTAACACTTCGGCCGCCCAGGGTCCAGGGTGTGCGGCCCCTACGGGTACCAACAAAAAAAATCCCGGACTATCCAATGTCCGAGAGACGGCATGACCTATTCCGGATCCGGAGGCGCCGGATGCATTGATGGACACATTACGACGTGCATCCGTCTCAGAGGAACATTATACCTTGATGGGTATGGTGGCTAAGAAGGTTCGATCCGCGAAAAGCGGATTGAATGAAGCCTTTACGAGCCTGCTAAGAGGCTTCGAGGTACGTAATGTAATGTTTTTAATTGTGTTATAAATGCAAAATGCGCCTGTGTATAGATAGTAGCCCCTGAGACTCTGGTTGACATCCAAAGGGAGGCGATCAGAGGATCAAAAACTTATGCCCAGGAAATGATTTGACTAATTAAAACATAGGTTGTTACATCTGTGACAACTGCCCAGGCTACAGAGGTAGCACATATGAAGCAGAAAGTTGATGTAGCGGATGATCACATCACGCTTATTAATAGGCGGCTCGACGAGGCGCAAGGTATGTCTTTGGGGCACTCAGTACATGCTAGTATTATGAAATGAGTGTGACACTCAAAATTTGTATATGCATCACTGCAGATAGTGCCGCTGCTGTTGAGACCCTTCGGGCTGAACTTGCCCTAGGCCAAGGAGCAAGCCAGGATAAGTAATGCGGCTGCCGAAAAGGTGGCTGCTGAACTGAAGGCCGAACAGGCTGCCCGGCGCCAGTGCGAGGAGAAAATATCCACTATGGCACTGGAGCTGAAGGATGCCGATGTCCAATGTGAATTGCTCGAAAAAGATAACCAAGACAAAGTGGCTAATCTTTGACAAGGCCTTACAAGAGGCGAGAGAAGCACGATCTGAGTCTAGAGCAGCTCGGGAGGAGATCCGACAAGCTAGGGAGATCGCGGCTGGTATGCCCTTTTTATTGCAAACTAAGTTTGGCGATCCAAAGTATGCCCCGCTTAATCAACTGTGGAGTTCTCCAGACGCCTTTTTGGACCTGCTGAAGAGTGTTGCCGATGCGAATCAGTTTTTCCATGCGCAAGAAGGACATGCGACAGAAAATCTATTCTGGTCGCAATTTGACACGCCAAAGCGTCCACTGTTGAATGAACAGATGGCCTAGTGGGCCGAGCTCCACAAGATGTCCGGAACTGCCATGAAGGACGTCATAGTCCGGCTGTGGCCGACTGAGCCAATTCCGAATGGTTATTTCGGTTTGGTGCGGCAACTTGTTGATGCGGTGCCGCATATCGACATTGTTAAACGGTCAACATGCATAGAAGGTGCACGGATGGCCCTTGCCCGTGTCAAGACGTATTGGGTGAAGATGAAGGCCACCGATATTGCAGCGCAGAGTCCACCCGAAGGCAAGGACCCTAACATGCTAGAACATTACTTTGAAGATGTCCTAGAAGGTGCCCTCTTGATAGAGGGTCAGTGCTCGAAAGATATAATGTTCAAGTGAAGTGTACTGAAATTGTAAAAACAATGTTATGATATGTTTTAAGGCTATGTTTTTACACTTTTGCCCAAAAAAGTATTGGTGCCTCCTGTGCAGCCCTTTATATATATATATAATCTAAAAGTTTGCCAGTCGTCGACTTCAGCCCCCTTGCGTATAACACGGGGGTGTTTGAAAAGCACTTGATCACACTTGACCCAACGTCTTGGTCCGTTAAGGAGGTGTCAGTGCGGCGAACCAGGCAATCAGACTATAGGGCTTTAACACTTTCACTTAGCCATAGAAGTTTGACGGTGGGTCTACGATATAGCCCCTGGTATGTCCGCAGTTATTTGAATATGGTGCGTTTACATACGTGACCAAAAAAATGGTCCTTCGTTAATGCGGAAGGAATCCCGAAGATTCCGCTTAGTCATCGAGTGGTTGACCAGCTCTCAGCATCATGACAGTCGGTTTTCGGCTTTCTCTACTGAGGTGCTCATCTGGATGAACCAGGACACAATCGTAGTAGTTCTCCCTTTACTACCCTAGCCGATATAGTGGAACATAAGGTAGTAAGCACAGGAGCCGGGCAACCCAACTATTGACCAAAGACATGATTCGGAGCTAATGCATATAAGGCCAAACTCGCGACGCCGAACACTCCCTACAGGTGTTCGGACTTTTCAATGTATACCGGGATGAATACAGCCCCTGGTAATAGACCCTGGTATCAAGGCACATATGGCAATCTGACATGGGGAAAGAGCGCAAGGGGTGAGAGCATAAGTCTCAAAACACAATACGGACCAAGCTGCTTCTATAGCATCCACTTTAGTACGGCAAGCCGTATATTTATAGGTAATGCCGATATCTTTCCTAGACACTTTACATGCCAGGAAAGTATAAAACAAAAAGAGATAAAAAGGTTTACACAGGGTCTTAATCTAAAAAAGAAACCTTATTGAGGGGCCCTGCTGCACGTCTGCGCCGTTTTCTCTGTTGTGAAGTGTCCTTGAAGGGTATAGTGTGATGGCCATCTGTAAAAAGGAAAAAAAACAGGTAAAAGAATCTAGTGTGGCCATAAGTAAAGCTGGTTTGTTTGAATGAACCATGAAATATAACTTCTGGAGTCCAGATAGGGTCAATCCGAACTATGGATTTTTTGTGTGCAGTGTGCCCCCGACGCCACCTAAGGAATTTTGAGTGTATATATGTGTATACGTGGCACGTGTGTTGTCTCCTTATGGGGCGGTCGATGGGGGCGTAGCTGCTAATCGAGCTCGGGTTTATCTGAGCTGCCGCACTGAGGTGTGCGCCGGATACGTTTGGCTGTGTCTGCGGTCTTAACGACCGATGAGCTGCTCGGCTTGAATAAGCCGTTTTGTGCTTCGACTGCTATTGCTGCCGTGTACTCTTCTGTACGAAGAGAGCGCTCCGTATTTCCGCTGACTGTAATGACCCACATGGTCCAGGCATTTTGAGTTTTAGATAAGCAAAATGCAGTACTACATTAAAACAGGCGAAGGCCGTTCTTTCGAGTAGTGCATCATAGCCACTTCGGAACGGAGCTATGTCGAAGATTAGTTCTTTGCTTTGAAAGTTATCGGGAGAGCCGAATACAACATCCAATGTTAAAGAGCCCGTGCAACGGGCTTCTATGTCCGGTATAACTCCTAGTGCTGCTTGGCTTGATTCTTGACGGGTCTATCCCCATCTTGCGGACAGTGTCTTGATATATCAGATCGAGACTGCTGCCGCCGTCCATAAGGACTCGAGTGAGGTGGTACCCGTCGATTATTGGGTCGAGCACTAGGGCAGCCGAACCCCTGTGACGGATACTAGTCGGATGATCCCTGCGATCAAAGGTGATCGGACTAGCCGACCATGGGTTGAATTTGGGGGCGACGGGCTCGACAGCATAGACATCTTAGAGTGTGCGTTTGCGCTCCCTCTTTGGGATATGAGTGACATAGATCATGTTCACTGTTTTGATCTCTGGTGGAAATTTCTTCTGTCCCCCTGTTTTTGGCTGGCGAGATTCATCCTCGTCTTCACTCTGAGGTCCCTTCCCCTTGTGTTCGGCGTTGAGTTTGCCGGCCTGCTTGAAGACCCAACAACTACGGTTGGTATGGTTCACAGGTTTAGCGGGGTTGTCGTGGATCTGGCAGGGCCTGTCTAGAATTTTATCCAGGCTGGATGGACCATCTTTATTGCCTTTAAATGGCTTCTTCTGTTGACCGGGTCTGGAGCCCCTGAATCCGGTGTTTACCGCTGTATTGTCTGGGCTTTCTTCATTGTTCCGACTTTTGTTTTTGTTGCGTCGTGGTTTTCCATTTCCATCCCTGACCTCAGATGTGCCGGGATCACTGGTGCCACTACGGGCTAACCAGTTGTCCTCACCCGCGCAAAAGCGGGTCATGAGTGTAGTTAGGGCTGCCATTGTCCTTGGCTTTTCCTGGCCGAGGTGTCTGACTAGCCATTCGTCCCGGACACTGTGTTTGAAGGCCGCTAAGTCTTCAGCGTCCGGACAATCGACGATTTGGTTCTTCTTAGTGAGAAATCGGTTCCAAAGCTTACGAGCTAATTCTCCAGGTTGTTGGATTATGTGACTTAGATAGTCTGCATCCGGGGGCCGGACATAGGTCCCTTGGAAATTGGCCCGAAAAGCATCCTCAAGTTCTTCCCAGCTTCCAATGGAGTTTTCAGGAAGGCTTTTCAGCCAGTGCCGGGCTGGTCCTTTCAGCTTGAGGGGTAAGTATTTGATGGCGTGGAGATCATCTCCGCGAGCCATGTGGATGTGAAGAATAAAGTCTTCTATCCAAACCGCATGGTCCATCATTCCATCATATGCCTCGATGTTTACGGGTTTAAAGCCTTCTCGAAAATAGTGCTCCAGCACCTCATCGGTGAAGCACATGGGGTGTGCGGTACCCCTATATCTAGTTGTATCGTGGCATGGGTCCGACGGTTGTAATGTTCTGTATTGGTTCTGGACTGGTAAATGACCAGCATATTTGGTTCGATAATAGTGATCCCGTGTAGGAGCACATTCCCTGGATCCATAGATGGACCTAGTTTTGCCAGCCTTTTTGTCCAGGTCCTCACATATATCGTGTTTCTGGTCCTGAGCCGCAACCTCCCTTCCTTTACAGGGAGGGGGTGCAGGCTTGTGTGCGACATTGCTAGCGCTCTGTCTTGACCGCGAGGTGGTCGGTCCGGTTTGTCGGTTGTATTGTTTTTTGGTGGTATAGGCGCAATAGCCTCATCGTCGAATTTGGGCAGCAGCTTATGCTTAGGATAGCTCTTTGTTTGGCTATTACCGCCGTATTTTTCCTTAGTGTCTAGCACTTCGTTCCATCTGTCATTGAGTGTATCCTGTGCGGCTTTAAGCCGCTGCTTCTGCTTCTTCAGGCTCCTTGCAGTGGCGATAAGCCCTTGATGGAGGCGTTCTTGTTCTAATGTTTCTTTTGGGACGACGAATTCATCGTCGCCCAGGCTAATCTCCTCTTCAGAGACAGGTTGATAATTGATATCTTCGGCATCGCTGTGGTCAGACAACATCCCCGGACTGTGTTTGCCGTCCTCTTGCACGTCATGCTCCAATGCTGGGTCTGCGGGGTCCTCGACTTGGTCCGAATTATCATCGTCGTCCGTGACAATGTTGTTGTTTTTCCTTTGCCGGATCGAGGTCGGTGCTTCTGACGCTGACGTTTGGGAGGTTCATCGACAGGCATACCGTTATCGCCGTCGGCCTCCTTCTCTTTACGTGTGTCCACCATGTATATATCGTATGAGGATGTAGTCATCCACCACCCTATGGGTGGTGGTTTTTGTGCCTGCTCCTCTCCGGCATCGTCGTCCATACCGTCGATGTCCTCGGAGCTATAATCGAGCGTGTTGGTTAAGTCTTCGTCAGTGGCAATGAAGTGGGCGGTGGGTGGGAAGCGAAACTCTCCGTCATTAGATTCCCATTCAAGCCGGACATAGTTCGACTGAGATTCTCTTGATAAAGAGATGGCTCTTAATGAGTTCAGCACATCGCCAAAAGGCAAGTGCCAGAAGATATCTGCGGAGCTGAACTCAATGATCGGTGCCCGATTAGGTTCGATGGGCATGGACGCACGCGGTTCGGAACCTATGGCCGATGAATCCGAGGTTCCGATGACACAGGGCCCACTCGAGGTTGGATCCGTGTGCGGCTCAATCGCCGCCGAGTCTGCGGCTTCCGTGGCGGGGTTGAGCATCCCGTCCTCGGATGGCGTGATCTGCTCCGGATCTAGCGTCAGAGCAGTTGTAGGTGCTATCTCCTAAGCACGGTCCGATGACAGATTTAGGTTATGTTCATCGTGGTGACAGGGAGCGGCCCTCATGGGCTCAAATCCGTCGAAGATCGAGTCTCCGTGGATATCGGCCATGTAATTCAAGCTTCCAAATCTGACCCGATGGCCAGGGGCGTAGCTGTTGATCTGCTCCAGATGGCCAAGCGAGTTGGCCCGCAATGCGAAGCCGCCAAATACAAAGATCTGTCCCAGGGGAAAGTCTCCCCCTGGACTGCATTGTTGTAGATGATTGATGGAGCCATCAAGCCTTTCAGTGACGACGTAGTGGAACTCTCAGTGAAAGCACCAATGTCGGTGTCAAAGCCGGTGGATCTCGGGTAGGGGGTCCCGAGCTGTGCGTCTAAGGCTAATGGTAACAGGAGGCGGGGGACACAATGTTTACCTAGGTTCGGGCCCTCTCTATGGAGGTAATACCCTACTTCCTGCTTGATTGATCTTGATGAATATGAGTATTACAAGAGTTGATTTACCACGAGATCATAATGGCTAAACCCTAGAAGTCTAGCCTATGATTATGATTGTCCTTTTTTCTACGGACTAAACCCTCCAGTTTATATAGACACTGGCAGGGGCTAGGGTTACGCAAAGTCAGTTACAGAGAAAGGAATCTACATATCTGAATCACAAAGCTTTCCATCCACGCAAAGGAGAGTCCCATCCGAACACGGGAAGAAGTTTTCTATCTTGTATCTTCATAGCCCTAACAGTCCGGCCCATGTATATAGTCCGGCTGTCCGAGGACCCCTTAATCCAGGACTCCCTCAACCGCCTTGAGCTTTGTTAGCATCTCCTTCCCAAGATTGTTGCTTATGGGACCTGCATGGCGTATTATGATTAAGTCGCTTGGCGGTTTATAACATGAAGAGTAAAAAGTCATTATGATATAAACAGATCTTACCGAAAATAGCAAAGGTCATCTGGTTGATATGATGCTTTAAGCCGGTGAGTTCGGTTGTGACCTCCTCCAATGAGGCCTCAGCTTTCTCAGCCCTTTGGATCAGGGCAGCCCTCTCTTCAGCCCATGCAGCTTTCTCGGTGTTAAATTCAGTCTTGAGCTTTTCATTTTCATCCAAGCTAAACTTGAACTTGGAGTCAGCCTTCCGGCTCTCAGCTTCTTGTGTTTCAAACCGGGTTTTCAAGTCAGTCAGCTGCGATTGAAATTGATTGGATGCTTCCTGAAAGAAAAAGTCCAAACAAATATGAACAATTATGAAACAATACATATTGATATGTCCCAAGCCCTTTGCAAGCAATAGCACTTGGCACTTGGGGGCTAATGGGTGCAGAAAGTTTCTTTATGGAGTTATATATATTGATAAGTCCCAAGCCCTTTGCAAGCAACAACACTTGGCACTTGGGGGCTAATGGATGCAAAGCTTGTTTTATGATGCAATGGCACATGACCCCGGTTCATCATTTATCAAAGTTTACCTGGTTTGCAAAGATGGCTAGATGAGATTTTTTATCAAGTGATAAGTCCCGGTTTATTCTGATAGATTCAACTGGCCCTTGGGGACTACAGATGCAAGGTTGATCATTATTAACTAAAGGAGCGGCTTAACTTAATAGTTTAAGCCGGACCTTGGGGGCTACAGGTTCTGACTCAGATGCATAGCTAAAAGGCTATCTAACAAGTCTACAGTATATTTTATTCTATCATATTCAGTAGACTTGGGGGCTAAAGGAATATATCTCATATGAGAGCAAGAGTTAATACCTCATGTTTCTGATGCATGTGCTTGACCATGTCAATCTCCAGATCGCGGCTGCTGTGTACTTGATTAAGATAGCCTAAGAGGATTTCACTAATGTTCAGATGCGAGTAATTGGCCATGTCAAATTTGACCTTGCGCCTCTCGATCAGTTCTTCCTTGGCAGAATGTTTAGCCAGAGCAACAGGGTTCCCCGATTCTTGAAAACTAGTGCCAGTGACCACAACTTCCTCAGTGTTTGGTTTTGGAGGCTTAGTTGGGCTTGGCAGTTCAGCAACCAAGGGATCAATAACCATAGGATCAGCAGAAGTACCACGATTTTCTGGTGGCGGGTCATCAGCATGATAATCCGGTTGTTGCACGGAGGCCTCATAAATTGGTGCTTGCTATTCCGGTTCATGAGGCTTGGGGTCTTTTGTGGGCTTGTTCACTTTGGCCTTTTTGCTAGGTTTTGCTTTCCCACTGCAATAGGATTCGGAAAGTTAGTATGAATTTAGAGATGTTGAAAAACACAAATTCAAGTTGGTACTCAGGGGCAGTCTTGAAAGGCGGAAGTAGAGTCTGAGATGAATCGCAGGATGAAGAGTGAGAGGTCCCCTAGTAATTCGAGTCAGAAGCATGAAGTACTGGATGAATAATGCCTGTTTCAAAATAAATAAGAGTCGGAATTTTTGAATACCTCATTCCGGCATTTGCGTGGGGCTGGCATGTTAGGTAAACTAGAGGAAAGTTCTCTGCCTCCACTAGTCCGGGTTCTGCGCCGGTTCTCATGATGTTGTTGCTTCAAAATAAAGTTGGGATCCATGTGAGCTAAAGGGTGAGAAAATCTTACTTTTTGGATCTCGCATCAAATTTTCTGTCTTGGCAAGGGCTCTGAGTCGGAGGAAATAATGGTTACCTCGTCATCAACCACCTGGCTGCTCTCCGCGTCGTCCTGATAGCAATCATTGTCAATAAGATGGATGAAAAAGGAGCCAAGGGAATCAAGGTCTACCTCCGACTCTTCATCTCCATCCATGTTAAACGTGTTAGAAGCAGTGGATTTCTTTTTGTTCTTCTTCATGGCTTTGGTCTTAGCCCTGGCCTTCTTGGCGGCTTTTTCATCATATCTCTTATCCCGGAAAGTGGATCCGGCCAGAGAAAGATTATAATAAAGGTTGGGGATTTCCAGATTCTATGAGCAATGAATAAAGTATATAAACCGGACAGACTTACCTCTGGTGCCAGGTTAAGTGTGCAGAAGGGATTCAGAACCACTCTGCTGCAGCTCTCCAAGCTTTCATTGAGAAGAGTCTGGTCATTTAATTGATGGCTTTGTCAGTCAAACGTGTTGAACTATAACGCAGTGGATCTTTGTGTCGCCAGTATATGTACACATTAAACTGGGCTGGCGACTTAAAGGTATGATCCTCCAAGCTACCCAACAACGAACTAGAACAATCCCGGTTAATCCGTTGCCCAATAATGCCCTAACCTTTTAGAAGGTAGGTGCAAGTTTGGCCCGTTCAGTAGTGGTAAGCCGGCCGGGAAGAGGATGCTTTGGGTTGAGCCGTTGGTCATGGTAGCCTGGTAAGGGGTTTTCATCAGCAGGAGAAGTATCTTTGTAGTAGAACCACGTTTGATTCCAATCTTTGGGATGGCTTGGAAGCGAAGCATAAGGGAAAATGGCGTCTTTGCATCGCTGCATTGAGATCCCTTCGAGTTCTTGGCTGGGACCATCAGTAAATTCATTCTGGCGGTTCAGGTAAAAATACTCTCTAAAGAGGTCAACACTAGGTTCTTCTTGAAGGTACACTTCACATAAGACTTGGAAATTGCAAATACTGGAAATGGAATTGGTCCCGATATCTTGAGGATGAAGTTGCACAAAATGCAGAACATCACGAAAGAATTTTGATCCGGTGGTGAGAAGCCCCGGTTCATGTGATCAGTGAAAATGATAACTTCATCTTCTTGCTGTTGAGGTTTGGCTTCATCTGGTTTAGGAGCATGCCAGTGAATTATGTCTTTGGAAGGTAAGAAACCAATTTTGACATAATCCTCGAGCATTGCCTCTGTGACAATGGATGGGACCCAATCACATGACGTAACGGTCTTGGTCATGATTGAGTGCACGGCCTACACAAGGCAATTCAAGATGTTATTAAGCCGGCAGATATTTGGTGAGTTACACATTATTGTTTAAACCACTATACAAGGATAAAAGCTATAGAGATCCAGTTCAGAATATGCGGATTGGTGTTGGAGGATTGAATTATGAGGATGAACAACCCAGCTTGGGTAAACCGGAAGGATATGGCCGGATTATTGACTTAAGTGGATGATGGTGGCTTAAACGGGGCCTAATGATATATGATGGGTCATGATTTACATTATAAGCCGCCATGGCAGTTTTTAAGTGCTTTGAATCTATCAAGTGGAAATTTTGCTAAGTGGTGGATAAAAAGATTTCACAAGTTAAAGCTATGATTTCAATCTATGGCAGTTCAGAGAAAACAGTGAAAATAAATTCTAAGGTGGCGACAGTGGAAAGCTTTGATGCTCAGATGTGATTTTCTATGGAGAGATGATGTTCTAGTAGTGAAAATGATGGTAAAACTGCTTCCGCACAAGATCTATGGCATCTTCGGATCAAAAAGCTATCAGAGTTGAAGAAAGTGATGAATAACGGCAAGAACGCTGATGAACGGCCTGAACCCTAACACAAATCTGAGATGAAAGGGGGAGGTGCACTTACAAGTAATGAGGAGCAGCGACGATGCACCGGAGTTCTCTGATCCAATCAGGTCGATGCAGCAGCCTAGGTTGGTGCGGCGGTTGGAGGTCGCGGCGGCGGAGTTCGAGCGCTCATGCGACTGTGCGAAGGAGGAAGACGAAGAAGGAAGCAAGGGGGAAATGAGAGAGACCCATGTCCCTATTTATAAGGGGGCGAATACAAAGCATGCATGGGAATCGAGGAGGCCGAAATCATCATGTGGCTATAGGGTCACCTCGATTTTTAGGATGTTTATTAAGATAAGGATTAGTTAAGATGTTCTGGGCCTCGTGCGGAGTTAATGCGAAATGACGTCATGGTGGTTTAAGAAGATTTTGAGACCTGACATCATGGCGGGTTACAACAAGTGATGTAAATTCTTACAAGTCTGGTATTGAAGATTGATATGAACAAGTTCAAATCAACCTGGGGCCTAATGTTGGGGATATAACTACTGGGTATGAACCGCCCAGGAGGGGCCGCGTCATATCACTAGCGATTATCCATGAAGGTGGCGGGTCATAGCAAGCCCGCTGACTGCCCAAGACCCAGAGGCGACTTAGGGCCCAAGAGGATGAACCGCCATATGGATAACTTGTATTGTAAGGCAAGTTTAATTAGTAACCGAGCCGGACACGTTGTCTATGAGCTGCCTTGGACTTTGTAAGCCGCCGGGCGTCAGCCTGTGTATATAAAGGGACGACCCGGCGGCGAGTTAGGGCAGAAAAAGAAGACATCGAGAACTAGGTCAAGCGTATTTGCTCCCTGGTAATCGAACCCAGTCAATAACCACCCTACACTGGATTAGGCTGTTACCTCCGCCGTGAGGGGCCGAACCAGTATAAACTCTCTATGTACCTTGTCCCGTTTAACCCCTTCAAGCTAACTATGTTGCGATGGCTCCACACCTAAGTCCTTACGCTAGGACATCTAACGTGACAATTCCACGACACTTTCCATTCTAGATACATCATAGGCGGTTCCCAAATAGAAAATAAAGTTTATTCATTTTTCCACCATAACTTTCACTTTCCATGGCTAGCGTATCCACGGGTGCCCTCCATACCAACACTTTCCAAGGAATTTATTATTTGATAACATAAAGTAAATTCATTTTTCATTTCGGGACTGGGCATCCCTAATACCTTTGCCGTACTCTTGTGCAATGACAAGTGAATAAACATTCATCGTGAGAATAACACATCTAGCATGGAAAATATTGGCTACCCTTTACTGCCTTGCAAGTAGTAGAGCACACAAAAGAGAAATTTATTTTGAATATTAGATATGGCACATGCAAATTGTCTTAGAACGGCATGGAAATACCGCATATAGGTAGGTATAGTGGACTCATATGGCAAAACTGGTTTAAAGGGTTTTGGATGCACAAGTAGTGATCATACTTAGTGCAAAATCAAGGCTAGCAAAAAGATTGAGAAGCGGCCAACCAAAAAGCGAAAAATCTCGTACCCAAGCATTAAGCATAAGCAACACCGAATAATGCACCATAAGTAGGATATAAATTTCATTGTATAACCATTGACTTCCGTGCTTGCATAGGGAATCACAAACCTTAACATCAATATTCTTACTAAAGCACAATTACTCATCAACATGACTCACATATCATATTGTCATATCTCAAACCATTACTAAGAATCAAGTTTATTTTGTCCAATGATCTTCATGAAAGTTTTTATTATATCCTCCTTGGGTATCTATTACTTTGGGACTATTTTCATATGTTGCTTTTGACAGGCTCAAACAAATATAAGTGAAGATCATGAGCATAATATTTTTTCTTTCTCTCAAAATAATCTAAGTGAAGCAAGAGAGAATTTCTTAAAAATTTACTAACTCCAAAATAAAACTAAGTGAAGCATGAGAGCATTTCTTGAAAATTAACAAAGCACACCGTGCTCAAAAAGATATAAGTGAAGTACTAGAGGAAGTCCATGGCTCTAAAAATTTAAGTGAAGCATAGGAGCAAGCATAGCATAATTTTTGGCTCTCTTAAAAGAGTGTGTCCAGCAAGGATTAAACACTTAGTACAATGCAAAACAATCAAAGACTCATATCATACAAGACGCTCCAAGCAAAACTCATATCATGTGACGAATAAAAATATAGTTTCAAGTAAAATACCGATGGTTGTTAGAACAAAGCGGGGGGCATCCCCAAGCTTAGTTGCTTGCTACTTCTTTGAATATTATCCTGGGTACCTCGGGAATCCCCAAGCTTAGCCTTTTTCTTATCCTTATTCCTTCATCCATCGTAAGATAACCCAAAACTTGAAAACTTCAATCACACAAAACTCAAACAAAACCTTCATGAGATCCATTAGTATAAGAAACCAAACCACTGCTAGTACTGTGGAAAACCTATTCTTATTTTTTTGCATTATATCTACTGTATTCCAACTTCTCTAAGGCAAAAACTCATCAAAGAAAACCATAGAATCATCAAAACAAGCACACAACACAAAGAAAACAGAACAGTCTGTAGCAATCTGAAAATTTCTAATACTTCTGTAACTCCAAAAATTATGAAATAAAATGGCGGACGTGAGGAATTTTTCTATTAATCCCTGCAAAAAGAATCAACTTAAAATCACTCTTTTGTAAAAAATGACAACGAATCTCGTGAGTGCAAAAGTTTCTATTTTCAGCAAGATCAAATAAACTTTCACCCAAGTCTTCCCAAAGGTCTTGCTTGGCACAAACACTAATTAAAACACAAGAAACATAATTTTTGCGGGCGGAAAATACTTAGTGATAAAAGCATCTTTGCACCTGTTCCAAGCCGATACTATTGTGAGGCTAAGAAGAAAACCAAATTTTCGCGCGATCTCGCAAAGAAAACGGAAATAATTTCAACTTCACAACATCATTGTCCACATCTTTTTTCTTTTGCAAATCACATAATTCCATGAATGTGTTAAGGTGGGACGCAGCATCCTCATTAGGAGTACCGGCAAATTGATCTTTCATGACAAGATTCAAAAAAACAGTATTAATATCACAAGACTCCGCACTAGTGGCGGGAGGAGCAATTGGAGTGCTAATAAAATCATTGTTGTTGGTATTTGAGAAATCACACAACTTGGTGTTCTCTTGAGTCATGATGACTACGCAACAAGATTGCACTCAAAAACAGATCTGACGAGAAAACGGCGAACGAAAAAGAGGGCGAATAAAACGGTAAATTTTGTGAAGTGGGGGAGAGGAAAACGAGAGGCAAATGGAAAATAATGTAAATTGCGAGGAGATGAGATTTGTGATTGGGAACCTGGTTGATGTTGAAGATCCTCCCCGGCAACAGCGCCAGAAATTCCTTTTGATGTCTGCTAGAACTACGTCAGTATTTCCCCAAAGAGGAAGGAATGATGCAGTATAGCGACGGTAGGTATTTCCTTCAGTGATGAGACCAAGGTTATCGAACCAGTAGGAGACCCTCCTCACACCACATAAACAACACCTACACACAAATAAAAAATACTTGCAACCCGACGTGTTAAAGGGGTTGTCAATCCCTTTTGGGTACGACGCCTCAAGATAGGCAAATAACATGAGGTAAGAGTGGTATATAGGATAAATAGATCGCGGAACAAATAAATTGCAGAAAGGTATTTTTGTAATTTTAGTTTCACAGATCTGAAAATAAATGCAAGAGAAAATAGATTGCAAAGGCAAATATGATGAAAAGAGACCCGGGGGCCGTAGGTTTCACTAGTGGCTTCTCGCGAGAAAAATAGCAAACGGTGGGAAAACAATTACTGTTGGGCAATTGATAGAACTTCAAATAATCATGATGATATCCAGGCAACGATCATTATATAGGCATCACGTCCAAGATTAGTAAACCGACTCCTGCCTGCATCTACTACTATTACTCGACACATCAACCGCTATCCAGCATGCATCTAGTATATTGAGTTCATGAGAAAACGAAGTAATGCAATAAGAACGATGACATGATGTAGACGAGATCCGTTTATCTATTGCGGAAGATATAGATCTCATCTTGTTATCCTTAGTAGCAATGATACATACATGTTGGTTCCCCTTCTGTCACTGGGATCAAGCACCGTAAGATCGAACCCACTACAAAGTACCTCTTCCCATTGCAACATAAATAGATCAAGTTGGCCAAAAAAAATCCAAATATCGGAGAAGAAATATGAGGATATAGGCAATCATGCATATAAGAGATCAAATAAGACTCAAATAACTTTCATGGATAAAAACATAGATCTGATCATAAACTCAAAGTTCATCGGATCCCAACAAACACACCGCCAAAAGACTTACATCATATGGATCTCCAAGAGACCATTGTATTGATAATCAAGAGAGAGAGAGAGAGAGAGAGGAAGCCATCTAGCTACTAACTACGGACCCGTAGGTCTACAAAGAACTACTCACGCATCATAGGAGAGGCACCAATGGAAGTGGTGAACCCGTCCATGATGGTGTCTAGATTGGATTTAGTGGTTCTAGACTCTGCGGCATTGGATCAATATTTCGTCCCCTCCCCTAGGGTTTCTGGAATATTTGGGTATTTATAGAGCAAAGAGGCGGTTCGGGGGGCAACCGAGGTGGGCAGCACCCACCTGGGCGCACCTGGGCCTCCTGGCGTGCCCTGGTGGGTGCTGCTCCCCTCGAGCAGCCCCTCAGGTGCTTCCTTGGCCTTATTGGCTTTTTCTGGCCCAAAAAAATCCTTCAGGAGTTGCATTGTGTTTGGACTCTGTTTGATATTGATTTCCTGCGATGTAAAAAACATGTAGAAAACAGCAACTGGCACTGGGCACTATGTCAATAGGTTAGTACCAAAAAATGATATAAAATGACTATAAAATGATTGTAAAACATCCAAGAATGATAAATAATATCATGGAACAATCAAAATTTATAGATACGTTGGAGACGTATCACCAAGTTGTGACAACTACCTCCATCGATGATGACCTTGACAGGCCTTCCATTCATGCCGACCTTGGTGTGGAAGATGTGATCTTCGGTCTTCGTCTTGTTGATGTTGAAGAGTCAAGACCTTGGAGACAACGAGAGCGGGGCTCGAATCCTCATCACAAAAGACTTGATCACCTTCATCTTCGTTCAGCGCCAGTGCATGGCTACTTGCTCAAGGGCTTCCATCTCCTACTCACTCATGGAGCCATAGGTTCCGTCGTTGTTGAGGATCATGGTGTGCTTGTTAGTACACTCAAAGGACTTGTGGCCTCGGCCGCCGCATGTGAAACACTTGGTGGAACTTGTCTTGACAGTCTCATCGGTTAGAGTAGATGATGAAGCTCTCGGCTTGAAGGTGCTTGTAGTAGGAGGACAACTTGAGGTTGTCGAAGTTTTCTTGTAACTTCACTTCTCGCCGTTGCTTGTAGATGGCTTGGTTGAGGTAGAAGGTGTTGGAGTCGTTGAAGCTTGGTTGTTGGAGAAGTCGTAGCTCTTGGAAGAGTAATTGGCATACTTGAAGTTATCTTGCACTTGACGTTCCACTTTGTTAGCTTGATGCACGAGCTCAATGAGGTTGGAGTAGGGCTGGAAGTCGATAATCTTCTTGATGGGATGATTGAGGCCATTCAAGAAATGAGCCATAGTTTGCTCATCATCTTCCGTGACATTGGCTCTTATCATGGCAATCTCCATTTCCTTATAGTACTCTTCAACACTCTTTGTTCCTTGCTTGAGGAGTTGGAGTTAGCGGTTTTAGTATGTTGGCACAAAGCGTGCTCGCATGACATCCTTCATTTGATCCCTTGTGGTGATTGGTGGTTCACCTCTTGCCTCTCAGCGCTCAAGGACTTGTTCCCACCATATGAGCGCATAGTCTTGGAACTCAAGGGATGCCATAGTGATCTTCTTCTCTTCCTCATAATTGTGCAAGTGAAAGATCTTGTCGACCTTCAATGACCATGAAAGGTACTCTTCGGGATCATTGCTTCCATTGAATTGGGCATGGTGAACTTGGCTTGCCATAGTGTTGCTCTTCATTGTGTTGGGGTCGAGGGTGACGATGACGGCCTTGACATGGATGATTGTCAACCTCATATTGCTCTTGGCATGGAGGATTTCCATAGTCATGATGCTCTTGGTGAACTTGAGGTTGTCGAGGAGCTTGTCGAGCTTGTCGAGGAGCTTGAGGAACTTGACGATGCACCCTTGCTTGGTAGTTTCACTCTTGAATTTCTTCGTGAAGTGCTTCCTCTTGATTGCATGTATCTCGGTTGCGGTTGGCGACAACTCGACTTGACTCTCGAAGGGCACTTTGCGCCTCAAGTGCTTGTGCTTCACATTGTTGTTATTGAAGACGTTGAGCCTCGACATCTTGTTCGTCTTGGTGTTAGCATGCTCGCTCTTCCTCTTGGTGACGTGACATTGCCTTTCTTGTGTGTGTTCAAGAGTAGCTTGGTTTTGGCGGTGAAGATGTGCTTGCTCTTCGAATTGCTCTTGTGGATGATTGTCGTGTAGAGGATTGCGAGTTGCTTGACGGTCTTGGCACGCGGCTCAACGTAGAGTGTTCGATGTTGGTGTACTTGAGCCGGAGAGGGTGTCGTCGGAGTGTTGACTCGAGCGGCTCCATCTTGAGTAGGACAGAGTGGTAGAAGAGTGGTTTACCAACAAGGCACGAATCTCGTCCATTCTTGCATCGTTCTCTTGTTTGTGTGCATCGAGCTTGTTGTCGAAGTAGTCTCTTGTTCGTTGCTCGGAGAGTCACAAGTCAGTGGCGAGATTGTCGATGCGGTCGCTCATTGCTTGTTGTTCTTGATGCAAAGCTCTTTGTGCACCGAAGAGGTGGTTCTTGGTGACATAGGATGACATGTCATCGTCTTGCCCAATGAAGAGTGGGTTGGTAGAAGAACTTGGCCTATCCATCATTCCAAGCAAATATGTGAGTGGGAGAAAGAGAAGAACTTATACCAAATGTACCTTGACCGATGTTGAATATGGATCAATGATCACTCAAATGTGGAACAAGGAAATATCACAATTGGTACCAATTCTTGTCGGTTCTCACACCTACACAAGTAAAAGCTTATGGTGGAGCTCGGTTAGGATGGTGGCACAAAATTTGATGCAATTGTTAGTGAGCCTCAATAATGTTGGAAAAGATTCACAAATTTACAAATGCAACAAGTAGACCAATAGCAAGATATGGTATATGTGCACAACCTACTAGGCAAAAATGCAACGACTTCTATCCCAAGTATGCTATATGTATGGTATTCCAGTGGTATGATCCAAGATGATCGAGTATGACAATCTTAATGTAGTATGATGTTGTTCTTGCTTATAAGCTCTTTGCTCGTCTTTCCCTCTTACTTAAAAGCTTGTTTGGCTCTTTCTCTTTTGAGCTCTTTTCTCATGCGAAACTTCACGAACCAAGATAGCAATTGTGTATATGCAATGACAACTTTGTGACACAAAAGGTGATACTAAGATATGCACCACAATGATATGGCATGTATGCTATGGGAAGTATGATCAGTAATGTGCACAATTCACGTTGTCGGCAATACTCAAAGGCTAGTCCCGATGGGAAAGCAACGCCAAATTGGGCTATGGTGGTTATCAATGCAATGGCGAGGAATAGACAAAGATGTTGTCGAGGTTACCGTCGAGGTAGTCGTTTGTAAGCAAGGACGGTTGATGGCGATGACGATTCCTTAGCGAAGATGAGCGGTGGTGATGCTGATGTCGAACCGTACCTATATAGATGAAACACAATAGGACATGGAAACCACAACTCAAATTCCCAAAGAACAAAAGAGGTCAAAATTGTCGGAGTTGGTAGTGGGTAAGTGAGGATGGGGGCTTTGCGGAAAGCGGTGGTGGTATCGAAGTGCGTATGCGGTGGTGGAGGTGTAGAGGTGGTGGTGGCCGAACTAAATTTTTTTAGTTTCGTCAGGGAACAGCGGACGTCCGGTCGGGGAGCGGTCGTATGGTCGTCGGACGTCCGGTGGTTAGTAGATGTCCGGTGCCTGGGCGATTTCGGGCACGGGATGAACAGCTAGGGTTCATGGTGGAGGTGGCGAAATTGGTCAAATCTGAGCGATTTTGTGGATGGGGAAGGTGGAGATGATGGGGGAAAGCTAGATCCACTCATGGAAAAGCAAATCCATGGATCAAATCCAACAAAACTTCATCACACCAACAAATGACAAAAAAATTAGGGCTATTTTTGGTGGGGATTTTCGAAATTGGGAAAGAACACAACAAAATCAAGCTAGAAAACAAAGGGTAGGGGCTCCAAATACGTGATCGACGTAGCTCATGATACCAAGATGATGTAGGGTAGAACCCTAGATGCCCGATCTTTCACGATTGGATGGAATCCTACAAAAAACACGCAGAACACGAGGAGAAATCATGAGGGGAAACACGAGAGAATCACTCAAACCAACAAGATCTGGTCACACATATGCTAGATCCTCGAAACACAAAGAGTGATACACAATTCAAAGTCAACAAAGGACGATACAAAAGGTCTTCTCCATGAGGAGGTCTTGAAGGGTCTTCCCATGATGGGGTCTTGAATCTGCTTGGGGGATCTTCTCCGAAGAGGTCGTGAGCTCCGAGGAGAAGTAACCAAGTGGATGAACAAAGCTCTATCTCAAATATGAGCTAAACCAATGCTAACCATAACTAGGAGGAGGAGGAGGTCTATTTATAGTCTAAGTGCAAAAGGGGGCGGAATGAAAGGGTACATGGGCCTCAAGCCCAAAGCTGCGCACACACAGGCAGCAGACGTCTGGGCTCTGTCGGTCGTTCGGTCGCTCGCGGGGGTCCGTATGTCCGATAGGTCTCAGACTTCCGCTAATTTCATTATGTGACTGTGGTACCGGGTGTCCGGAGAAGGCCGGCCGTCCGGTCGCCGGTCGTCCAGTGGCGTCGGATTTCTGGTGAAATGCTTCGGGTGTGGAACTGTCGGTCATCCTCATTCTATCGGGTGGGAAGTTCTATCGGTTGTCCGGAGGAGGCTGGATGTCCGCTCATTCTAGCTCTTGTCGGCTGGGACTTGGGTCGGCTAGGCCTTCAGGTGTCGGACGTCCGCTGGCTGGAGCGTCAGGCACCGGACGTCCGGTACTGTGCGAACGTCCGCTGGCTGGAGCTTCTTTGGTAGATCTTCTTCTTGTCCTTCATACTCGGTGTCCTCGCCGTCTTGTCCATTGGATGTAGCTGTTCCGTGGCCTTCCTCCGAGTACCTGATCACACATAGTGTTTCCGCTTGAGGTAGTAGCCATATCTCATGTGTAGAGAGTGGGAGTTCAGAGAGGAGCGAGTTCACCTTATCTTCAATAGCCTTTGCTCGAGATCTTGTCATTGGTCCAAGTGGTGTCGTGGGAGATGTAGATACGTCCATGGGGATGATCATGGGATGCTCCGCATCAGGTAACCCCTCCGGTACTCCGATAAATACATGATACCTTCTGGAATGCTTTCGGTGTCCGAATACCATCGTCTTATATATCAATCTTTACCTCTCGACCATTTCGAGACTCCTCGTAATATCTGTGATCTCATCCGAGACTCCGAACAACATTCGGTCACCAAATCACATAACTCATATAATACTATATTGTCAACGAACATTAAGTGTGCGGACCTACGGGTTCGAGAACTATGTAGACATGACCGAGACACCTCTCCGGTTAATAACCAACAGTGGAACCTGGATGCTCATATTGGCTCCTACATATTTTACTAAGATCTTTATTAGTCAAACCATTATGGCAACATACGTAATTCCCTTTGTCCATCGGTATGTTACTTGCCCGAGATTCGATCGTCAGTATCTTCATACCTAGTTCAATCTCGTTACCGGCAAGTCTCTTTACTCGTTCTGTAATACATCTTCCTACAATTAACTCATTAGTCACTTTGCTTGCAAGGCTTCTTATGATGTGTATTACCGAGAGGGCCTAGAGATACCTCTCCGATACTCGGAGTGACAAATCCTAATCTCGATCTATGCCAACTTAACAAACACCTTCGGAGATACCTGCAGAGCATCTTTATAATCATCCAGTTACATTATGATGTTTGATAACACACAAGGCATTCCTCTGGTATGCGGGAGTTGCATAATCTCATAGCCGGAGGAATATCTATTTGACATTAAGAAAGCAATAGCAATAAAACTAAACGATCAATATGCTAAGCTAACGGATGGGTCTTGTCCATCACATCATTCTCCTAATGATGTGATCCCGTTATCAAATGACAACTCATGTCCATGGTTAGGAAACCTTAACCATATTTGATCAACGAGCTAGTCAAGTAGAGGCTCACTAGGGACACAATGTTTGTCTATGTATTCACACATGTATTTAGGTTTCCGTTCAATACATTTTTAGCATGAATAATAAACATTTATCATGAATAAGGAAATATAAAATAACAACTTTATTATTGCCTTTAGGGCATATTTCGTTCAGTAACTTGTTTAGTTGTATATAACAAATTTAATTTCTCAGGGTTGAGTACTAGACCTGTAACGGTGCGACGAAGAGGCTATAGGGAGAAGGTCACTTGTGATATGAATGAATGATCTTTGCAAACCTTTTATGAAAAAATAAATAAGTGATGCCTTTCTTCAAATGGGACCGTCAAAAGCACGAGGGCTAGATGGCTTTCCTGTGAGGTTTTCCTAGCAGAATTGGGGTCTAATCAAAGATGATATCATCAATGTTGTCCAGCAATTTTTTATTTCTGGAATTATGCCTGGCGGTATTAATAATACAACTATTGTTCTCATCCCGAAGATTAAGAATCCTCAAACAATCAAAGATTTTAGGCCAATCAGTTTGTGCAATGTTATATACAAGATTATTTCCAAGTGACTTGTTAACAGTATGCGACTTCTCCTTGATGGTATGATTTCCCCCATAAAAGTGTGTTTATTCCGGGAAGGTTAATCTCTAATAATGCTCTTATAGCTTTTGAATGTACGCATTCATTAAGTACGCTTAAGGATTTAAGAGGGGAATCTTGTGATTATAAGTTGGACCTCGCCAAAGCCTATGATCGTGTGGATTGGCATTTTTTTGCAAGGTATGATGGGTGCGTTGGGTTTTGCGCCGCAATGGATTAAATGGGTTATGCCATGTGTTACTTTGGTGAAATTTGCTATGCACTTTAGTGGTCAATTGCTGCAGTCATTCTCACCTACTCAGGGGCTAAGGCAGGGAGATCCTCTATCTCCCTATTTGTTCTTATTTGTTGTTGATGCACTTTCTTTGTTGCTTAATGACACATGTGCCAGGGGAGTTCTTCAGGAATTCAGACTAAATAGACAAGCTCCTGGTATTTCTCACTTGTTATTTGCAGATGATAGTCTGTTATTTTTCAAGGGTTCTTTTGATCAAGCTTTAGCAATTAAAAATATTCCAACAGTTTATGAGTTGGACAGATGTTAAGCCCTGATAAGTGTTCCATAATGTTTGGGAAAAAGTGCAGCTTGGAGAAACAAGTGACTATTATGGTTATCTTAAAAATTATTATGGAGGGGTTCGAGGATAAATATTTTGGATTACCAGACCCAGAGGGTAGAATGAAGGCTGGTATGTTTCAGTATACTAAAGAAAAGTTTTTGAAAAGGCTTTCTGACTGGATTTATTTTGAAAAATATGCTTCTTGCGGAGCCAAGGAAGATTTAATCAAAACATTAATTTAGGCTCTACCTGAGTACATTATGGGATTTTCAAATTTCTGTTTTCTCTTTGTGAGGAGTTATCCTAGATTATAAGGAATTATTGGTGGGTAGATGAAGAAGAAAGAGGAAAACACATTGGTTGGCGTGGGACGAACTAACAAAAGCAAAAGGTAAGGGTGGCATGTGAAGGAAATATGCCCTAGAGTCAATAATAAAGTTATTATTTATTTCCTTATTTCATGATAAATGTTTATTATTCATGCTAGAATGGTATTAACCGGAAACATAATACATGTGTGAATACATAGACAAACATAGTGTCACTAGTATGCCTCTACTTGACTAGCCTGTTGATCAAAGATGGTTGTGTTTCCTAGCCATAGACATGAGTTGTCATTTGATTAACGGGATCACATCATTAGAAGAATGATGTGATTCACTTGACCCATTCCGTTAGCTTAGCACTTGATCGTTTAGTATGTTGCTATTGCTTTCTTCATGACTTATACATGTTCCTACAACTATGAGATTATGCAACTCCCGTTTACTGGAGGAACACTTTGTGTGCTACCAAACGTCACAACGTAACTGGGTGATTATAAAGGAGCTCTACAGGTGTCTCCAAAGGTACATGTTGAGTTGACGTATTTCGAGATTAGGTTTTGTCACTCCGATTGTCGGAGAGGTATCTCTAGGCCCTGTCGGTAATGCACATCACTATAAGCCTTGCAAGCAATGTAACTAATGAGTTAGTTACGGAATGATGCATTACATAACAAGTAAAGAGACTTGCCGGTAACGAGATTGAACTAGGTATTGAGATACCGACGATCGAATCTCGGGCAAGTAACATACCGATGACAAAGGGAACAAAGTATGTTGTTATGCGGTTTGACCGATAAAGATCTTCGTAGAATATGTAGGAGCCAATATGAGCATCCAGGTTCCGCTATTGGTTATTAACCGGAAACGTGTTTCGGTCATGTCTACATAGTTCTCGAACCCGTAGGGTCCGCACGCTTAAGGTTTCGATGACAGTTTTATTATGAGTTTATGAGTTTTGATGTACCGAAGGAGTTCGGAGTCCCGGATGAGTTCGTGGACATGATGAGGAGTCTCGAAATGGTCGATACGTAAAGATTGATATATTGGACGACTATATTCGGACATCGGAAAGGTTCCGAGTGGTTCGGGTATTTTTCGGAGTACCTGGGAGTTACGGGAATACGGGGGAGAAGTATTGGGCCTTATTGGGCCATACGGGAAAGAGAGAGGGGCTGCCTAGGGCAGGCCATGCGCCCCCCCAAGGCCTAGTCCGAATTGGACTAGGGGGAGGGGCTGCGCCCCCTCCTTCCTTCTCTTCCCTCTCCCCCTTCCTTGTCCCCTACTCCTACTACATGGAAGGGGAGGAATCCTACTCCCGATGGGAGTAGGACTCCTCCAGGACGCGCCATAGGGGCCGACCCTCTCCCCCTCCTCCACTCCTTTATATACGGGGGCGGGGGGGGGCACCTCTATACACAACAACAATTGATCTCTTGATCTCTTAGCCGTGTGCGGTGCCCCCCTCCACCATAGTCCTCCTCGATAATATTGTAGCGGTGCTTAGGCGAAGCTCTGCGACAGTAGAACATCAAGATCGTCACCATGCCATCATGCTGACGGAACTCTCCCTCGACACTCGGCTGGATCGGAGTACGAGGGACGTCATCGAGCTGAAGGTGTGCTAGAACTCGGAGGTGCCGTAGTTTCGGTGCTTTATCGGTCGGGCCGTGAAGACGTACGACTACATCAACCGCGTTGTTCTAACGCTTCCGCTTTCGGTCTACGAGGGTACGCGGACACACTCTCCCCTCTCGTTGCTATGTATCACCATGATCTTGCGTGTGCGTAGGATTTTTTTTTAAATTTCTACGTTCCCCAACAGTGGCATCCGAGCCTAGGTTTTATGCGTAGACGTTATATGCACGAGTAGAACACAAGTGAGTTGTGGGCGATACAAGTCATACTGCTTACCAGCATGTCATACTTTGGTTCGGCGGTATTGTTGGATGAAGCGGCCCGGACCGACATTACGCGTACGCTTACGCGAGACTGGTTCAACCGACGTGCTTTGCACACAGGTGGCTGGCGGGTGTCAGTTTCTCCAACTTTAGTTGAACCAAGTGTGGCTACGCCCAGTCCTTGCGAAGGTTAAAACAACACTAACTTGACGAATTATCGTTGTGGTTTTGATGCGTAGGTAAGAACGGTTCTTGCTCAGCCCGTAGTAGCCACGTAAAATTTGCAACAACAAAGTAGAGGACGTCTAACTTGTTTTTGCAGGGCATGTTGTGATGTGATATGGTCAAGACGTGATGCTATATTTTATTGTATGAGATGATCATGTTTTGTAACCGAGTTATCGGCAACTGGCAGGAGCCATATGGTTGTCGCTTTATTCTATGAAATGCAAGCGCCTTGTAATTGCTTTACTTTATCACTAAGAGGTAGCGATAGTCGTAGAAGCAATAGATGGTGAAACGACAATGATGCTACGATGGAGATCAAGGTGTCGCGCCGGTGACGATGGTGATCATGACGGTGCTTCGGAGATGGAGATCACAAGCACAAGATGATGATGGCCATATCATATCACTTATATTGATTGCATGTGATGTTTATCCTTTATTCATCTTATTTTGCTTTGATTGACGGTAGCATTTTAAGATGATCTCTCACTAATTATCAAGAAGTGTTCTCCCTGAGTATGCACCATTGCGAAAGTTCTTCGTGCTGAGACACCACGTGATGATTGGGTGTGATAGGCTCTACGTTCAAATACAACGGGTGCAAAACAGTTACACACGCGGAATACTCAGGTTAAACTTGACGAGCCTAGCATATACAGATATGGCCTCGGAACACGGAGACCAAAAGGTCGAGCATGAATCATATAGTAGATATGATCAACATAGTGATGTTCACCATTGAAAACTACTCCATCTCACATGATGATCGGACATGGTTTACTTGATTTGGATCATGTGATCACTTAGATGACTAGAGAGATGTCTGTCTAAGTGGGAGTTCTTAAGTAATATGATTAATTGAACTTAAATTTATCATGAACTTAGTCCTGGTAGTATTTTGCAAATTATGTTGTAGATCAATAGCTCGCGTTGTTGCTTTCATATGTTTATTTTGATATGTTCCTAGAGAAAATTGTGTTGAAAGATGTTAGTAGCAATGATGCGGATTGGATCCGTGATCTGAGGTTTATCCTCATTGCTGCACAGAAGAATTATGTCCTTAATGCACCGCTAGGTGACAGACCTATTGCAGGAGCAGATGCAGACGTTATGAACGTTTGGCTAGCTCAATATGATGACTACTTGATAGTTTAGTGCACCATGCTTAACGGCTTAGAATCGGGACTTCAAAGACGTTTTGAACGTCATGGACCATATGAGATGTTCCAGGAATTGAAGATAATATTTCAAGAAAATACCCGAGTTGAGAGATATGAAGTCTCCAACAAGTTCTATAGCTAAAAGATGGAGGAGAATCGCTCAACTAGTGAGCATGTGCTCAGATTGTCTGGGTACTACAATCGCTTGAATCAAGTGGGAGTTAATCTTCCAGATAAGATAGTGATTGACAGAGTTCTCTAGTCACCATCACCAAGTTACTAGAACTTCGTGATGAACTATAGTATGCAAGGGATGACGAAAACGATTCCCGAGCTCTTCATGATGTTGAAATCGACGAAGGTAGAAATCAAGAAAGAGCATCAAGTGTTGATGATTGACAAGACCACTAGTTTCAAGAAAAGGGCAAAGGGAAAGAAAGGGAACTTCAAGTAGAATGGCAAGCAAGTTGTCACTCCCGCGAGGAAGCCCAAAGCTAGACCAAAGCCTGAAACTGAGTGCTTCTACTGCAAAGGAAATGGTCACTAGAAGCGGAAATACCCTGAATATTTGGTGAATAAGAAGGATGGCAAAGTGAACAAGGGTATATTTGATAAACATGTTATTGATGTGTACCTTACTAGTGTTTATAGTAGCCCCTGAGTATTTGATACTTGTTCGGTTGCTAAGATTAGTAACTCGAAACAGGAGTTACAGAATAATCAGAGACTAGTTGAAGGGGAAGTGACGATGAGTGTTGGAAGTAGTTCCAAGAATGATATGATCATCATCACACACTCCCTATACTTTCGGGATTAGTGTTAAACCTAAATAAATGTTATTTGGCATTTGCGTTGAGCATGAATATGATTTGATCATGTTTATTGCAATACGGTTATTCATTTAAAGTCATAGAATAATTGTTGTTCTGTTTACATGAATAAAACCTTCAATGGTCATACACCCAATGAAAATAGTTTGTTTGATCTCGATCGTAGTGATACACATATTCATAATGTTGATGCCAAAAGATGCAAAGTTAATAATTATAGTGCAACTTATTTGTGGCACTGCCGTTTGGGTCATATCGGTGTAAAGCGCATGAAGAAACTCCATAAAGATAGATTTTCGGAATCACTTGGTTATGAATCATTTGATGCTTGCGAACCGTGCCTTTTTGGCAAGATGACTAAAACTCCGTTCTCCAGAACAATGGAACGAGCTACTAACTTGTTGGAAATAATACATACCGATGTATGCGGTCCAATGAGTGTTGATGCTCGTGGCGGGTATTGTTATTTTCTGACCTTCACAGATGATTTGAGCAGATATGCGTATATCTACTTAATGAAGCACAAGTCTGAAACATTTGAAAAGTTCAAAGAATTTCAGAGTGAAGTGGAGAATCATCGTAACAAGAAAATAAAGTTTCTACAATTTGATCGTAGAGAAGAATATTTGAGTTACGAGTTTGGCCTTCATTTTAAACAATGTGGAAAAGTTTCACATTTCACGCCACATGGAACACCACAGCGTAATGGTGTGTCCGAACATAGTAACCGCACTTTAATGGATATGGTGCGATCTATGATGTATCTTACCGATTTACCACTATCATTTTGGGGTTATGCATTAGAGATAGCTGCATTCACTTTAAATAGGGCACCATCTAAATCCGTTGAGACGACACCGTATGAACTATGGTTTAGCAGTAAACCTAAGCTGTCGTTTCTTAAAGTTTGGAGTTGCGATGCTTATGTGAAAAAGGTTTCAACCTGATAAGCTCAAACCCAAATTGGAGAAGTGCATCTTCATAGAATACCCAAAGGAAACTGTTGGGTACACCTTCTATCACAGATCCGAAGGCAAAACATTCGTTGCTAAGAATGGATCCTTTCTAGAGAAGGAGTTTCTCTCGAAAGAAGTGAGTGGGAGGAAAGTAGAGCTTGATAAGGTAATTTGTACCTTCTCCCGAATTGGAAAGTAGTTCATCACAGAAATCAGTTCCAGTGATTCCTACACCAATTAGTGAGAAAGCTAATGATGATGATCATGAAACTTCAGATTAAATTACTACAAAACCTTGTAGGTCTTCCAAAGTACAGTACGCACCAGAGTGGTACGGTAATCCTGTTCTGGAAGTCATGTTACTAGACCATGATGAACCTATGAACTATAAGGAAGTGATGATGAGCCCAGATTCCACGAAATGGCTTGAGGCCATGAAATCTGAGATGGGATCCATGTATGAGAACAAAGTGTGGACTTTGATGGAGTTGCCCGATGATCGGCAAACCATATTGTATAAATGGATCTTCAAGAGGAAGACAGACGCTGATAGTAGTGTTACTATCTACAAAGCTCGACTTGTCGCAAAAAGGTTTTTGACAAGTTCAAGGTGTTGACTACAATGAGATTTTCTCAACTGTAGCGATGCTTAAGTCTGTCTGAATCATGTTAGCAATTGCCACATTTTATGAAATCTGGCAAATGGATGTCAAAACCGCATTCCTTAATGGTTTTCTTAAAGAAGAGTTGTATATGATGCAACCAGAAGGTTTTGTCAATCCTAAAGGTGCTAACAAAATGTGCAAGCTCCAGCGATCCATCTATGGACTGGTGCAAGCATTTCAGAGTTGGAATATACGCTTTGATAAGTTGATCAAAGCATATAGTTTTATACAGACTTGTGGTGAAGCCTGTATTTACAATAAAGTGAGTGGGAGCACTACCGCTTTTCTGATAAATATATGTGAGTAACATATTGTTGATCAGAAATGATGTAGAATTTTCCTGGAAAGCATAAAGGAGTATTTGAAAGGAGTTCTTGAAAAGAAAGACCTCAGTAAAGCTACTTACATATTGAGCATTAAGATCTATTGAGATAAATCAAGACGCTTGATAAGTTTTCAATAAGTACATACCTTGTCAAGATTTTGAAATAGTTCAAAATGGAACAGTCAAAGAAAGAGTTCTTGCCTGTGTTGCAAAGGTGTGAAATTGAGTAAGACTCAAATCCCGACCACGGCAGAAAATAGAAAAGAGAATGAAAGTCATTCCCTATGCCTCAGTCATAGGTTCTATAAAGTATGCTATGCTATGTACCAGACCTATTGTATACCTTGCTCTGAATTTGGCAAGGGAGTACAATAGTGATCTGGGAGTAGATCACTGGACATTGGTCAAGAATATCCTTAGTAAGGACTAAGGAAATATTTCTCGATTATGGAGGTGATAAAAGAGCCCGTCGTAAAGAGTTACATCGGTGCAAGCTTTTACACCGATCCAGATGACTCTAAGTCTCAATCTGGATACATATTGAAAGTGGGAGCAATTAGCTAGAGTAGCTCCATGCAGAGCATTGTAGACATAGAATATTTGCAAAATACATACGGCTCTGAATGTGACAGACCCGTTGACTAAGCTTCTCTCACGAGCAAAACATGATCACACCTTAGTACTCTTTGGGTGTTAATCACATAGCGATGTGAACTAGATTATTGACTCTAGTAAACCCTTTGGGTGTTGGTCACATGACGATGTGAACTATGGGTGTTAATAACATACAGATGTGAATATTGGTGTTAAATCACATGGTGATGTGAACTAGATTATTGACTCTAGTGCAAGTGGGAGACTGAAGGAAATATGCCCTAGAGGCAATAATAAAGTTATTATTTATTTCCTTATTTCATGATAAATGTTTATTATTCATGCTAGAATTGTATTAACCGGAAACATAATACATGTGTGAATACATAGACAAACATAGTGTCACTAGTATGCCTCTACTTGACTAGCTCGTTGATCAAAGATGGTTATGTTTCCTAGCCATAGACATGAGTTGTCATTTGATTAACGGGACCACATCATTAGAAGAATGATGTGATTGACTTGACCCATTCCGTTAGCTTAGCACTTGATCGTTTAGTATGTTGCTATTGCTTTCTTCATGACTTATACATGTTCCTACAACTATGAGATTATGAAACTCCCGTTTACCGGAAGAACACTTTTTGTGCTACCAAACGTCACAACGTAACTGGGTGATTATAGAGGAGCTCTACAGGTGTCTCCAAAGGTACATGTTGAGTTGGCGTATTTCGAGATTAGGTTTTGTCACTCCGATTGTTGGAGAGGTATCTCTGGGCTCTCTCGGTAATGCACATCACTATAAGCCTTGCAAGCAATGTAACTAATGAGTTAGTTACGGAATGATGCATTACATAACGAGTAAAGAGACTTGCCGGTAACGAGATTGAACTAGGTATTGAGATACCGACGATCGAATCTCGGGCAAGTAACATACCGATGACAAAGGGAACAAAGTATGTTGTTATGCGGTTTGACCGATAAAGATCTTCGTAGAATATGTAGGAGCCAATATGAGCATCCAGGTTTCGCTATTGGTTATTGACCAGAAACGTGTTTCGGTCATGTCTACATAGTTCTCGAACCCGTAGGGTCCGCACGCTTAAGGTTTCGATGACAGTTTTATTATGAGTTTATGAGTTTTGATGTACCTAAGGAGTTCAGAGTCCCGGATGAGATCGGGCACATGACGAGGAGTCTCGAAATGGTCGAGACGTAAAGATCGATATATTGGACGACTATATTCGGACATCAGAAAGGTTCTGAGTGGTTCGGGTATTTTTCGGAGTACCGGGGAGTTACGGGAATACGGGGGAGAAGTATTGGGCCTTATTGGGCCATACGGGAAAGAAAGAGGGGCTGCCTAGGGCAAGCCGCGCGCCTCCCCAAGGCCTAGTCCGAATTGGACTAGGGGGAGGGGCTGCGCCCCCTCCTTCCTTCTCTTCCCTCCCCCCTTCCTTGTCTCCTACTCCTACTACATGGAAGAGGAGGAATCCTACTCCCGATGGGAGTAGGACTCCTCCAGGGCGCGCCATAGGGGCCGGCCCTCTCCCCCTCCTCCACTCCTTTATATACGAGGGCGGGGGGCACCTCTATACACAACAACAATTGATCTCTTGATCTCTTAGCCGTGTGCGGTGCCTCCCTCCACTATAGTCCTCCTCGATAATATTGTAGCGGTGCTTAGGCGAAGCTCTGCGGCGGTAGAACATCAAGATCGTCAACATGCCGTCGTGCTGACGGAACTCTCCCTCGACACCCGGCTGGATCAGAGTACGAGGGACATCATCGAGCTGAACGTGTGCTAGAACTCGGAGGTGCCGTAGTTTCGGTGCTTTATTGGTCGGGCCGTGAAGACGTACGACTACATCAACCGCGTTGTTCTAACGCTTCCGCTTTCGGTCTACGAGGGTACGTGGACACACTCTCCCCTCTCGTTGATATGTATCACCATGATCTTGCGTGTGCGTACGATTTTTTTTTGAAATTTCTACGTTCCCCAACAACATCGACTTTCGTGATCTCAGACTTTTTAATCAAGCTCCTTTGGCCAAATAGGCATGACGGTTGTTGGTTTATCCGGACTCTTTGTGTGCGAAGTTGGTGAAGGCAAAGTATTATCCTCGGGGATATATTCTGGATACGGTGTTTCCGCATGCTACTTCTGTGACTTGGCAAGGTATTACACATGTCCTGGAACTTCTTAAGAAGGGGATCATTCGGCGGGTCTGTGATGGATCTAGTATTAATATTTGGAGGGATAATTGGATACCTAGGAGGCATGGCCTAAAAATTTCAACTAGAAGGCATAATGCCAGGTTGAAGTGGGTATCCGATTTATTCATGAGCGGGCGTAAGTGTTGGGATGAAAATTTGATTAAGTATCTTTTTATATCCACATGATGCAGAGGAGTTCTTAAGATCCGTATTCAGGCCTCTAGGGATGAGGATTTTGTTGCGTGGCACCATTCAAAGAATGGTATTTTCTATGTTAAAAATGCGTACAATTTTGTGCTTAAATTGAAGGATAGTCAGGATCCTGTTGGCCAATTTAGTGGCGAACCATAGGGGGGAAGGGGGATTTGGGAGTTAATATGGAAGGCTAATATCCCTCAAAAGATCAAGATTTTTGCATGGCGAGCTTCTACCTATAGCTTGGTGGTCCAGATGAATAGAGTTAAGCACCATCAGACTGATTCATGTATGTGTTCTATACTTCTATTTGTGGTGTACAAGATGAAGACATTTTTCATGCTCTAGCGAGCTGTTCTAAAGCTCGTGCTCTACGACAGGCCTTGAGAGAGTTGTGGAATATTCCAGATGAACAGTTCTTCAAGTGCTCGGGACCAGATTGGTTATTGATTTTGCTGGCGCAATTGGGCTTGCGGCAGAGGGAGAAAATCTTGTTTCTTTTCTGGCGAGTATAGCATTTGAGAAATGATTTATTTGTTGGGAAGGAGAAAGAATCCGTTAATGCCTCCGCACATTTTGTGGACAATTATTGGGCCACTTTCACGTCCAGTCACGACACCGTTCAATTGGACGCTAGCAACAAAGGTAAGGAGAAGGTGAGCGGTGTTGTAGCTGATTATGCACCGTTAAAAGATCATGTGGTGTGGACTCCTCCCCCTAATGACCATATCAAGATCAATGTTGACGCCAATTTTGTGGAGTGTACTAATGCAGCCAGTGCGGGAGTTGTAGCTCGTAATTCTTCTGGAGAAATTATTGTTTCTTCGTGGGATTTTATTGATTGGTGTACCAGTGTGAATGAAACTAAGCTCCGCGCCTGCCTCGCAGGACTTTATATATGTATCACCTTTCACTAATCTATTTTTTTAGAGACCGACTGTGCTTTCATACATTCGTTTCTTGCAAATGAGAAGCTTGACATGCCCCCTCTGGCTGACATGATGAATGAAGCTCTGAGTATCTTCAGGATGATCCAATTTTTTAACATTTCAAAGATAAGTCGGATTGCCAATGGGGTGGCACATGAGATTGATAAGTTTAGCTTTAGTATTAGGTCCGATGAAGATTGTTTTTAATTCTGTTCCGCCCTGCGTGGTGTATGCTGTAACGAATGATTGTAAGAACATTTCTTTGGATTAATTAATATACGGGGTGCTTATTTAAAGGTAACTTGTGCAGTTGTATAGATAGCAAATTTATTTCTCAGGATTAAGAAATGGACCTATAAAGATTGGATGGGCGGTGGCAGAATCAACGAACGCTCCAAGGAAGAGGCTGTAGGGTGAAGGGAAGCGACGGTTAGAGATGTAGCGATGACTCTCCAAGATCTCAAATTCATCCCATAAATGGCGATGATTATTAGAGGGCGTAACCCAAGGAACTTCGGAACAGATGCATGCGCAGGAGATGACGGGAACGAAGCAGGTCCACCGCTTTAAGAGGAGATTAACTGTGTCGGTTACTCGCGCATGAGAAGGTTGCAGTAAAGCCATTCGTTTCTATTCTTGACATGAACCTATCTGTTTCTATCACACAAAGAAGATAGTGGGATCAATTAATTAATTGGGAAGGTGGACAGGAAGAGGAGCTGCCGTGGATACCATAGGAGGCTGTGGTGGGGAGCAGAGGAGTCGCCGCCATGCGGAAGAAAGGGAGAGAGTTCGATGGAGAGCAGGGAAGGAGCTGCGATGGGGAAGAAAGGGAGTAGTGCGGCGAGGTGGGCGCGGCTGTAGGTGAATAACAAAGGATTGGGAAGTAGTGCGCCCGAAACCCGCGGGAAGAAAAACAATGCTAGAAGCCGTGCGATTGGGAGAAAAGGGATGATTATATGCTAAACTAAAAATAAAAAAATTAATGACATGGTGTAGTGACATAGAACCTCACGTGAAAAGATAATTGATGGTAGTGGATTGATGATATGGATAGACTATATGCCAAAAGAAATAGATTAGTGAAGATGAACTATTTAGGTATTATAGATGACACACTGTTATACCATGAAAGAAAAGATATATAGAAGAGAAAAGGAGCTACGGAAACAAAATGTTCCAGGTCGGATTTTCCGTCTGTTTTTCGTAAAACTAAGACCCGCAGCGACCGACCCAGTCCTTACCGGGCGCGATCGACTCGGACTGAAACTCCTCCACCTATATATACAAGAGACCCGGCCTCCCTCGCCGTATAAATCCATCTCTCTCCTCGCGACCACCCCGTCGAACCCTAACCCGCACCCTGATCCGCCGCCGCCACCGCCTCCACCACCAGCCCACCGAAGCCTCCCACCGTTCCATTCGCTTCCCTCCCACCGCTTCCTCCTCCTCATAAAGCCTGCCCCGTTCGAAAATCTTTGCCTCCAGATCGTGATCCTGCGGCAGTTCTTGGATCGCCAGATCGATCGGATGGCTGCCGCGGCGGTGGACCCGATGGTGCTTGGGCTGGGAACGAGCGGAGGTGCGAGCGGGAGCGGAGTGGTAGGAGGCGGTGTTGGGAGAGCAGGAGGAGGGGGTGCGGTGATGGAAGGGGCGCAGCCGGTGGATCTCGCCAGGCACCCCTCCGGCATCGTCCCCGTCCTCCAGTGAGTCCGAATCCACACAAGATGATGATGATGTGTGTTTACGCCGTGAACGAAACCTAAACGTGACACCTAATTTGGACGGGGTTCGTAGATCTCGATGGTGTTGTGTTGGGGAATCCCGCGTTTTATCTAATCTAGATAGAGGTCGGCCTTCTGCACGTGTTGCAGTTTCCCATACCTAGCCGGTCTCATTTTCTTGCCCAATGATCTGAACATAATGCGGTGATTGCTGCACGGAGTCTCTTACCCGTTATTGTAGATCTTCTCTCGGGAAGTTTCTTGGGGCAAATGTTTGACATGCTATCTGTAGTTGGGAAATCGTATGTCCAATGGTAAATATAAGAGGTCAGGTTTGGGAACATGATAGTAGTGAATACAACATCTGTGTTTGTGCCATGGCCAGTTGCCAGCTTACATAAAAACAAACCTAACCGACTTTATTTGTTTTTATCGCAATATCTATGACTAAATGGAATAAAATGTTTAGTTTGATTATCTAGGTTACCTCCTGGTATTGGCACTGTAGGAACTAGGTTTCAGACATCGTTTAAATGCAGCAAAAATATAGCTGGTAGCTGCTAAGATAAGCTGACAATATTGCCCAGTCTTCACGTTTGGACTATTTGTTGTTTTCCTTACCTCAACTTTATTGACTCATGTTACCTAAAAATATAGCTGGTAGCTGCTAAGATCATGTTTTTGCTTGATGACTCAGGAACATTGTGTCGACTGTTAATCTGGACTGCAGGTTGGATCTGAAACAAATTGCCTTACAGGCCCGTAATGCAGAGTACAACCCAAAGGTGTAATACAGCTGCTGATGCTTGTAACCTTCTGCTTCGAAGCTATGGATTGAACTTACTCCATCATCTGTTCTCTTTGACAGCGTTTTGCAGCGGTTATCATGAGGATAAGGGACCCCAAGACGACAGCTCTTATATTTGCTTCAGGAAAGATGGTATGCACTGGAGCAAAGAGTGAAGAACACTCGAAGCTTGCTGCCAGGAAGGTAAAATTCAATGGTCATATTATTTTTTGGTTAATGCCTAGAAATGTCCATTGATCCTATTCCCAGCATTCGATGAATTGTGATATAACATTTTTTTCTGTTTATTTGTTAGTGCAGTATGCACGAATTGTCCAAAAGCTTGGCTTCCCAGCTACATTCAAGGTAGTGCTTCCTATCACCTAAATCGAGTCACAATATTATGACTTTTTTTGTGATATCTTGACAAGTTGATTGTGCTGATAATCAGGACTTCAAGATCCAGAACATTGTTGCCTCATGTGACGTGAAATTTCCCATTCGTCTCGAGGGCCTTGCTTATTCCCATGGCGCCTTCTCCAGTGTAAGTTGGTTATTTATAAATTCAGTGCATCGAGCGTGCCCTATAAGCCATTCGATTTATTATCTCACATAGCGCAATGGCCTGTGCTTTTATTGGCGACCAAACCACTGTTAGCTCTACTTTTCTCTCAGGCCAGATAATTTTGCTAAGCTGGTGCTTGCTTGATTTTAACAGTATGAGCCAGAGCTCTTTCCTGGGTTGATTTACCGTATGAAACAGCCAAAGATTGTCCTCCTTGTATTTGTCTCTGGAAAGATTGTTCTCACGGGAGCTAAGGTGCGGGATGAGATATATGCTGCCTTTGAGAACATCTACCCGGTGCTAACTGAGTACAGGAAATCTCAGCAATGGTAAGCATGCTGTATCCCACATTGTGGGTATCTGGATGGAAAACATTTGTTTTCTGACATGAACTTCTGTGTTTGGTGTCAACAGAGGGGAGGATCCATCAGCTAAAGTGGGAGTTCCCTGCTTCTTCTGTACATAGAAAACTAAAAAGATCTGACTGCGTCTCTTCTCTCTCTTTTAACTTCTTACTGCCAAGAACTAGGTTTAGAATGCCAAGTACTCGTAGAAAAAGATTGTATTCTTTTCATAACCGGGAGCCGACAAGCAACTGTGGTATGTTAAGAGATCATGTTTATCTGTAAATACATGACTCAATTTTGCTCTAGTTCTCTATTATTGAGACGGTTATGAATTTGATGAGTTAAGGACTGGATGATGAGAAAACGTTCTGTAGTTAATTTGTGGCACATTTTTTGAGTTATCTTTTGTGAACCTCTGGTAATATCTCTACTCTCCACCTAGCTATAAGTTTGTTGGCATTTTTGCAGAAAAGTCCTTGCTATTTATTGAACTTAACCCGCACTCCAGTTTTTATTCCAGAAAAATGTTTCATTTTCGCAGAGAACACCCTGTAGTTTGTGGAAATTAACTTGCTATCCTATTTTAAGTGAGAAAAACTGTTTGCTGATTTTCAACAAACCCTGTATTCTTTTGTTTAATCAACTTTAAGTGAGTTTAAAGACTTCTAAAATATTTATATCTTTTAAGTTGTAACTCCAAATTTGACAAGCTATATATGAAATTGATTAAAAAATATGTAGAAATTGAATAAGATATTGTTTTACTTGTTAGACATGTTTAAAATGTTATTTATGGTGCGGGGACTATGTGCCTTTATTTTGTTTTGGTGTAGATCTGTATTAGAAATCAGCACCTCGGTAAAATCTGTTTAGAGATGAAAAATCCCACGGACAAGCACGCATGCATGCTTCGGCAACCTCCATGTGAAAAACATTCTTATGCGGGAGGAGAGAGGAGTAAACGCCTTAGAATTTACTACATTCAAATGTGTGATTATGTGAGCATTGAGGCCAACATTGAGAAGGGTGTGAAGGATAACCGGCAACAGATATGGGATGCATGTGGACATAAATGCACATGCTCTTTTTTGTTAGTAGAATCTTAAACATAAAAGTGTACCACCAGGACTTGCTCCCAATGTTGGGAGCGTCTTCAACAAAAGATTTCGTGGTGAAAGATCTTCTACCTGTATTTTAGATGCTCGTGAACGGATACGTAGAGAGAAAACGATAAGCAAAGGCTCTTTGGTAAGACCATACGCAGTTTGCCATTAGGTCACTGCAAGCGGTGGAACGATCCTTGGATCCCCACATCCACTTCCCTGAAGCTCATGGGCCGGCTAGGGAATGATCTGACCTGGGATTGTGAAAAAGTACGACAGAACTTTCTTGCACCTGATGCGAAGTCCATATTAAACATTCCTATTCGGCGTAACGGTGAAGAAGATTTCTTGGCATGGGCCTTTGAAAGATCCGGAGAATACACTGTAAAATCAGCCTTCCGTGCTCTTGTGACTCAGAACAAGCATCGAGCTCTAGAGGAAAGGACAGCAGAGGGAACTTCAACTTCTCAGAAACAGTTGTGGACTGCTCTATGGAAACTCAATGTGATCCCAAGAGTTCATGTTTTCATGTGGAGAGTTCTCGAAGGGATACTTCCTAATTACGCCAACATGAAATACCGTCATATCCGCACTAACTATCTGTGCGAATTGTGCAAAGCAATGGATGAAGACCTTTTCCATGCATTGGTTCATTGCTCACACGCGCAAGCTTTCTGGTCTGCAGCAAAGGAAATCATTGGTCTCAAACTTCCACGGCTGCATCCTGACACATGGGCGCGAGACCTAGTGGTTGACACTAGATTCTCATACTCGGACAGATGCAAGATCATTACAATCATGCATTCAATCTGGACCTCGAGGAACCGCTGGACACACGATGAGGAAGGTTATGACCCTGCCCAAGCAATCAAATGGGCTCGAGATGACCTAACTATACTCGATATGCCTCCGAACCAGCGACAAAGCATGAGGACTCAGAATTGGAACCCACCCCAGCCCGGGTGGATCAAAATCAACACGGATGGTGCACTCAACACTCAACTCCGGGTGGGAGGCGCGGGAGGAGTTGCCCGCTCGCATCTCTCCTTCATGGGTGCATGGTGCAAGCCAATCCCAGGTGTTACTGACCCTTTCATTGCCGAAGTCCTAGCACTGCAAGAAGGACTGATATTCGCCCAGCTGAGGGGCTTCTCGCACGTGGCAATGGAAGTGGACTGCTTGGAGGTAGCGAACCTTTGGAATTCGCATCACAGTCCCAGACCGATTGTGAAGCCTATCTTCGATGAAATCAAGGAAAGAGCTGCGAGCTTCGTCTCCTTTTCAATTCAGCATGCCAGAAGAGAAGCCAATTGTTCGGCTGATCTTTGCGCGAAGCATGCGACTACACTTTCAGTTTCAGATGTTTGGTTGGACACCTGCCCATCCTTCTTAGTTAGTAGCTTCTTAGCCGACTATAACCGGATCTCTACCATGCAATAAAGCTCCTTAATTTTGTGTAAAAAAAGGTTTGCCATTAGGACGCGTGCTGTACAAGACTCCTAAAAGCAACTCCAATAAAAGATGCAAATTTGGAGATGTAAAAATTTACATTTCAGAAAGTGTTTTTTGCATATTTAAAAAAGAGTCAACTCCAACAGAAGATGCAAAAAGGAGATGTAAAAGAGCAACTCCACTAGAAAATGCAAACTAGAGATACAAAACCGGCCGCTCAGCCACTGTAGCTGCTGTACAACTGCTGTTCAGCCGCACAAATTGAAATAAAACATCTAATAATTAACTTAAAAATCGTATACAATATCAAATTATTACATAGTTCATCAAATCCACGAGATCAAATTCAACGGACATACAACATAGTTTTGCACAACAAAACAAACAAACAAATGAAAGTAAGCTCCTCTCTCGCCATGATATTTCCAATACTCCTGCAACTAATCCTTCTGAAGTTGATCGTGCGCATTGAGTCTCTAATTTCATTGTACACCTTCATGAAAGCGTTTGATTCGCTCCTCTCTTCTCATGGGCATAATGTGTATGCCCATCAAGTGATATGATGTAGGGTGGAACCCTATGGGGCCGATCTTTCACGTTTGGAGTGGATCCTACGGGGGAACACGAGGAACGCGCGGAAAACACAAGGGAAAACACGGGGAGAAACGAGAGGGAATCACTCAACCGATAAGTAATCGATCACACAAGGGCTAGATCACCGAAAGCATAAGGTAACACATGATCCAAAATCAACAAAGGAAGGATACAAAGGGAACCGTTCTTCTCCGTGAGGAGGTCTTGATTGTCTTCTCTGGATGGAGGCCTTGAATCCGAATGGATCTTCTCCGAGGAGGCACGATCCCTCACGTGGAGTAGATCCGGTACGGATGAGGAGAGCTTTATCTCTAAATGAGCTATCACAACGCTAACCCTAAAACGTACGGGATGAGGGAGTATAAATAGTCAAAGGGCGAAGGGGTACATGGGTCACGGCCCAAAGGAGCTGCACGCAGGTAGAGGGCGCCGGATGTCCGGGTGCTCACGAGGTGCCGGATGTCCGGGCTGGAGGGGCCGGATGTCCGGGCCAGTGGAGTTGACTCTTCTGTTCACTGGATGGGCGACGCCGGATGTCCGCTCGGAGGGGCCGGATGTCCGTGGCTTCGGGAGGCGCCGGATGTCTAGGGCGATCGCAGGATGTCCGGGCTGACGGGGCAAGCTTCTGTGCTCCCTGGACGCCGGCGCCGGATGTCCGGGATTTAGGCCGGATTTCCGGTGGGGGCCGGATGTCCGGGCTGGACGCCGGATGTCCGGTCCCTGTAGCTTCTTCTGCAGATGCCTGGCCTTGTGGATCTCGAGGGGCCGGATGTCCGGGGTCCTGGCCAGATGTTCGGTGCCTGGAGGCTGTTCTTGCCTTCTTCCATTGGTTCTCTTCTTCCATGGACTTGGGGTCTTGACCATCTTCATGTGCATCCTCGGGAGGGTCCTCTTGGTACCTAATCATGCACAACATTCCAGATTGAGGTAGTAGCCATGTCTCGAGAGGATCATACGAGATATCATTAAGGAGAGAAGTCACCTCGGTCTCGAGAGCTCCAGCTCGTGCTCTAGTCATGGGTCCTCTTGGGGCTTGGTGAGGCGATGGAAGGTCCATGGGGATGACCAAAGGATGCTCCGCATCATGATAGAAGGTGTAATCTAAACTTTGTCCACGCTCATTCTCAATGATCATGTTATGCATGATCACACAAGCAGTCATGATATACCAAAGGGTTTTTTGATCCCAGAATGTAGATGGTCCTCGCACAATAGCAAATTGGGATTGCAAAATCCCAAAAGCCCTCTCAACATCTTTCCTGGCGGTTGCTTGTGCATTCAGAGAAATGAGTTATTTCTTACCTTGGGGTTTTGCAATTGGCTTACAATATTACTCCACCTAGGGTAGTTACCATCCGCAAGATAGTACCCATAGTTATATGTGCGGCCATTTGCTTCGACGGTCACCGGTGGTGCTTCTCCATTTGCTAACTTGGCAAAAAGAAGTGACTGGTTGAGCACGTTGATGTCATTGCAAGATCCAGTCATCCCAATATATGAATGCCAAAATTATGTTTCTTGATCGGCTACGGCCTCAAGATGATAGTGGCACCTTCCAACGACCCTTGAATTGTCCATGCCATGCTCTTGGGAATTTTTGCCACTTCCAATGCATGCAATCGACCGACCCTAGCATAACTGGAAACCACGAGCTTTGTTCATCTCCAACAAACTCTGAGTGTACTGAGCATTGGGAGCTCTCAAGTACTCTACACAAAACAATTCTACCATAACCTTTGCTAATTCTTTAACATGGAAGATAGAAGTGCTCTCTGCCATCGCCAAGTTGTCATCAATGTAGTCCGCAGGAACACCGTAGGCCATCATGCGCAATGCGGCAGTGACCTTCTGTTCGATGCTATGTCCAAGCAACCCTGCACAATTCCTCCTCTACTCGAAGGATCGATCGTGCTGCTTCACAAAATTGCAAATCTGGACGAACAAGTCTTTGGACATTCTGAACTGTCGCCGAAAGTACCTCTCCGAAAAAACGGGTGGTGAACAATAGTAGTTGCGCATAAACCTCTTGTGCGCATCAACCCGTTCTCCCCGAATGAACGCACGGCCATACACGGAACCACCGTGCTTCGGCTTCTTCCCCTTGTGCATTGCCCTAGCATTGCATGTCCTCTTCTTTGTTCAAATCAAATTTCTCATTCGACGAGGAATCGTCCACGAAAGAGGAGTCACACGATCTCATCTACAATGCGGAAAATCACCGTCAAACTACTTTCCATCCCCAACAAAAAAAAGTTAAGTTTCATCTTTTTTTAGCTTTAGAAATTTCGCCAAACACCTTGCTTGCGAGGTGGACTAAATCGGCCGGCTGCGGGTTGGGCAGCCGTCGATGGTGGTGGGTGCGAGCGGTGGGGACGGCAAGACAGAGGAGATGGCCGCATGTCGACAGAGAGGAAGGCTGGAGCTGTGCGCGACCGGCAGGCGGCTTCGCACGATCGAGCCTCACGGCCGTCAGGCGGGCGGAGTGGCGCGCCTCCACTAAATCTGGTAGGAGGGGGATTGGCTAGGAAGAAGCATACCATGAACCTCGTCGGGGAAGGAATTTAGGCCAGCCGCAGCCGCTGGAGAAGCTTCGATCCAGCAGCGGCCAAAACTGAATCGATGATTGCGGGCGGCGGGCCGACGAGGCAGGCGGCGGGGACAGGGGGGGCAAAGTCACGGTGGGCCCGGCGGCCGTCGGTCGTGGGGCGGCGGTGTCGATTTGGTGCGGATTTGGCTGGCGGCTGGTCGCGCGGAAGCGAAAGGAATGGCAGTTGGGCGGTTGGCGGGCAGTCGCGTTCTTACATCTCCTATAGGTGGAGGTGCAAATTTGCACCATGAGGTGTTGTAGTTTCCGGAGATGTAATTTATTTTGCATCTACACCATGTGCTGGAGAGGTGTTTTTGGGCCTCGAAGATGCAGAAGGTAATTTTTTTTGCATCTGCATCTTCTATTGGAGATGCTCGAAGACTGGATCTCCGAGCCCTTAGAAATTGACATGGAATCATTATATCCGACGTACCTTTTCCCATTATGAAAACAAAAAAATAGCCTATCCATTCTTATTTAAAGAAGATGAAACAATTTCAATTTCATTCAAACCAATTACATCACCAATGTGGGGTTCTAGGGACCTGGAATCAGCGGTATGAAAATTAGTCATCTTGGTAAATCAAGCATAAGTTAGATGCAGTAATGAATACTTTTGGGAGATGGCGTCACGTCAGGATGTGATACGTCTCCAATGTATGTATAAATTTTGATTATTCCATGCTGTTATATTATCATTCTTGGATGTTTTACATTCATTTTATAGCAACTTTATATCATTTTTTGGGACTAACCTATTGACATAGTGCCCAGTGCCAGTTGCTGGTTTTGCTTGTTTTTTTACTTCGCAGAATATCCATATCAAACGGAGTCCAAACGCAGCAAAATGTTTTGGAGAATTTTTGGACCCGAAGACAACTTGGGAGCCAAGGAAGCACCTTGGGGCAGGCCCATGGGTCCCACCACCCACGAGGGCACGCCAGAGGCCCCTAGCATGCCCTGATAGGTGGTGGGGCCCAGGGAGGTCTCCACCACCGCCTCTCAGCTCTATAAATACCCAAATATTCCAAAAACCCTAGGGGAGCGATGGAAACACAATTCCAGCCGCCGCAAGTTCCAGAACCACGAGATCCAATCTAGAGGCCCTTTCTGGCACTCTATCAAAGGGGAACACGATCACGAAGGGGTTCATCATCCTGATTGGTGCTTCTCTGATGATGCGAGAGTAGTTCACCATAGACCTACGGGTCCGTAGGCAGTAGCTAGATGGCTTCTTCTTCTTCTTTTTTGATTCTTAATACAATGTTCTCCTCGATGTTCTTGGAGATCTATTTGATGTAATGACTTTTTGCGGTGTGTTTGTTGGGATCCGATGAAGTTCGAGTTTATGATCAGATCTATCCATGAATATTATTTGAGTTTTCTTTGATCTCTTATATGCATGATTTTTATAGCCTCGTATTTCTTCTCCGAATCTTTGGTTTAGTTAGGCCAACTAGATCGGTTTTTCTTGCAATGGGAAGAGGTGCTTTGTGATGGGTTCGATCTTACGGTGTCCTCACCCAGTGACAGAAGGGGTAGCAAGGCACGTATGTATCGCTGCTATTAAGGATAAAAAGATGGGATCTATTCCTACATGAATAGATCTTGTCTATATCATGTCATCGTTCTTATTGCATTACTTCATTTCGCCATGAACTTAATACACTAGATGCATGCTGGATAGCGGTCGTCGATGTGTGGAGTAATAGTAGTAGATGCAGGCAGGAGTCGGTCTACTAATCTTGGACATGATGCCTATATACATGATCATTGCCTTGGATATCGTCATAATTATTTGTTCTTCTATCAATTGCCCAACAGTAATTTGCTTACCCACTGTATGCTATTTTCTCGAGAGAAGCCACTAGTGAAATCTATGACCCCCGGGTCTATCTTTTATCATATTGTTTTCAGTTCTATTATTCCAAAAACTCAAAAATACCCTGCTGCAATTTTTCTTTAATTATTTTATTTTGTGTTTTGCAAGATCTATTTGCCCAATCTCATACAAATTAATCTATCTTTTTACCATAGAGGGATTGACAACCCCTCTTGCGCGCCGGGTTACAAGTATTTGTTCTTTGTGTGCAGGTACCATTTACATAGTGTTGCTTGGTTCTCCTACTGGATTGATAACCTTTGGTTTCATAACTGAGGGAAATACTTATCGTAGCTATGCTGCATCATCCCTTCCTCTTTGGGGAAATACCGATGCAGTCTAGCCACATCAAAAGGATTTCTGGTGTCGTTGTCGGGGAGACATCATCAACATCTATCAGGTTCCTAATCACAAATCTCATCTCCTTGCAATTTACATTATTTCCATTTGCCTCTCATATTCACACCCCCCCAGTTCAATTTTTTTGCCTTTTTATTCGCCTTTTTTTCGTTTGCCTTTTTCTCTTCAGATCTTTTTTTTGCTTGCAATCATGTTTGCGTAGTCACGATGTCTCAAGAAAGCACCAAATTGTGTGATTTTTCCAATACTAATAATAATGATTTTATTAGTACTCCGACTGCTCCTCCCGTCACTAGTGCGGAGTCTTGTGATATTAATGCCGCTTTGTTGAATCTTGTTATGAAAGACCAATTTTTCGGTATTCCTAATGAGGATGTCGTGTCCCATCTAAACACATTCGTAGAATTGTGTGATATGCAAAAGAAAAAAGATGTGCATAATGATATTGTGAAGTTGAAATTATTTCCTTTCTCTGTGAGGGATCGTGCAAAAATTTGGTTTTCTTCTTTGCCTCGCAATAGTATTGATTCTTGGGATAAGTGCAAAGATGCTTTTATTACTAAGTATTTTCCGCCCACGAAAATTATTTCCCTTAGAAATCAAATCATGAATTTTAAGCAACTCAAGCATGAACATGTTGCACAATCTTGGGAAAGAATTAAACTGATGCTAAGAAATTGTCCTACTAACGGTTTAAATCTTTGGATGATTATACAAAATTTTTATGTGGGATTGAATTTTGTTTCTAGAAATCTTTTGGATTCCACTGCGGGTGGGCCTTTACTAAAATTACTTTGGGTGAAGCTACTAAATTTCTAGATAATACTATGGCAAGTTATTCACAATGGCATACTGAAAGAGCGCCTACTAGTAAAAAAGTCAATTCGGTTGAAGAAATTACTACTTTGAGTGAAAAAGTTGATGCTCTTATGAAATTGGTTGCTAGTAAAAATGCTCCTATTAATCTTAATGATGTGCCTTTGTCTACTTTGATTGAGAAAAATAGTGATCCCATAGATGTGAATTCTTTCTCGTGAAACAATTTTAATAACAATGCTTATAGAGGTAATTTTAATCCTAGGTCTTTTCCTTGAAATTCCTCTAATAATTATGGCAATTACTATGGTAATTCTTCTTGAAATAATAATAGGAACTCCTCTGATCTTGAGAGTAATATTAAAGAATTTCTCAATGCTCAAAAAGTTTTCAATACTATGATAGAACAAAAGTGAATAAGATTAATTTTTTTCCACCTAAGGTTGATGTCAATGAATCAATTAAAGCTTTATATGTTTCTATGGATGGAAGTAAGAAAAGAACCGCGATGCTTAGAGCTAAAAGAGAATTTTTAGAAAGAGCGTTTTCTACTGATTGCTTTCATAACAATGATGAAGATCTTAAAATGATTGGTGTTTCTTCTATTGGTTCCTTGTTTAGCAATATTAATATTGATGAAAATAGGACTGAAGAAGAGTCAACTTTAGCTAGAGGGTGTCCTCATAATTCAGAGGGTGAAAATCTTGTTGAAAATATTGATAAAAGTGGGTTTGGAGAGGTCAAAACTTTAACTAGTGATGTGCCCACTCTTTTGGATTACAAAGACTTTAATTATGATAGTTGCTCTTTGATTGAATGTATTTCTTTGTTGCAATCCATGATAAATTCACCCAATGCTTATGAACAAAATAAAGCTTTTACTAAACATATCGTAGAAGCGATGATGAAAGCTTTAGAAGAAAAGTTGGAATTAGAGATTTCAATTCATAGAAAATTATATGATGAATTGGAACCTAACATTAAAGTCAAGATTAAAAATTATGAGTGTTTGCTTTATGTGATTTGGGTGCTAGTGTTTCCACAATTCCAAAATTTGTATGTGATGTGCTTGGTCTTACCAATATTGAAGAATGTTCTCTTAATTTGCACTTGGCAGATTCTACTATTAAAAAGCCTTTGGGAAGAATTAATGATGTTCTTATTCTTTCAAATAGGAACTATGTGCCCATAGATTTTATTGTTCTTGATATTGATTGCAATCCATCTTGTCCCATCATACTTGGTAGACCGTTTTTACGCACTATAGGTATCGTGATTAATATGAAAGAAGGCAATATTAAACTTCAGTTTCCACTAAGAACGGGTATGGAACACTTCCCTAGAACAAGAATTAAGCCACCATATGGATTAATCATGAGGGAAACCTATGAACCAAAAACCAAAGATGACAATACTTGAGTCTATGCATTATGCCTAGCTAGGGGCGTAAAACGATAGCGCTTGTTGGGAGGCAACCCAATGAATAAAAATTATTTTTGCCTTTTTCTTTCTGTTCTTGAGTGTTTGCACAATTATGCTACTGCTATTATTGTATTTTTATGTTTTCATTAGTGTTTGTGCCAAGTAAAGCCTTTGGGATCTGTTGGGTGATAGTTGCTTTGATCCTGTTGAAAGACAGAAACTTTTGCGTCTAGTAGCATAATTGATGTGATCTGATGGAGCGATCGAAAATTCTGAATTTTTTACACAAGATTTATATACAAATTGCCTATGTTTTCCTAATTTTTCAGAATTTTTGGAGTTACAGAAGTATGGTTAAAGTCCATATTACTATAGACTGTTCTGTTTTTGACAGATTCTGTATTTGTTGCATTGCATGCTTATTTTGATGAATCTATGGATTGTACCGGGGGGTATAAGCCATGGTAAAATTAGAATACACTAGGTATAATGCAATAATAAAATATGAATGGGTTTGCAATAGTACTTAAAGTGGTGATTTGCTTTATTATACTAACGGATCTCATGAAAGTTTTGTTAAGTTTTGTGTGATTGAAGTTTTCAAGTTTTGGGTGAGATCACGATGGATGAAGGAATAAGAAGTGAAAATAGCCTAAGCTTGAGGATGTCCATGGAACCCCAAGTTAATATTCAAGGAGAACCAAGCAACTAAGCTTAGGGACGCCCCGGAAGGCATCCCCTCTTTCTTCTAACGACCATCAGTAATTTTACTTGGAGCTATATTTTTATTCGTCACATATCATGGGTTTTCCTTGGAGCGTCTTGTATTATATGACTCTTTGCTTGTTTTGCTTTTTAGTTTGTCGCAATCATCCTTGCTGGACACACCTATTTGAGAGAGCCAAAATTATGCTATGATTTGTTAGAATTGCTCATGTTCTTCACTTAAAATTGTTTGAGCTTGTCAAAAGCAATTGCAACATATGAAATTAGTCCCAAAGTGATAGCTATTCAAGAGGGATATAATAAAAACTTTCATGAAGATCATTGGACAAAATAAACTTGATTCTTTGTAATAGTTTCGAGATATGATGATAGTAATATGTGAGTCATGTTGATGAGTAATTATGCTTTAGTATGAATATTTGTGTCAAGGTTTGTGATTCCCTATGCAAGCACGAAAGTCAATAGTTATGCAATGAAATTACATCCTACTTGTGGTCCATTATTCGGTGTTAGTTATGCTCAATGCTCGTTTATGTGATTTTTTGTTTCTTGGTTGGCTGCTTCCCAATCTATTTGCTAGACTCCATTTGTACTAAGTGGGAATACTACTTGTGCATCCAAAATCCTTAAACCCAGTTATGGCATATGAGTCCACCATACCTACATATATGCAGTATTTCTATGTCGTTCCAAGCAGGGACGGAGCCAGAATTCTAACATAGGGGGGGGGGGGTATTTTGCCTAAGCATGCAGACTGATTGGAAGAAAAAAGTCCATGCAGACATTATAATGATTTTTTGGCGAACTTATACTGAACTTAATCTTCATCAAAGGAATAAAATAAGTGTGGGCCCTCTGAAACAATTCAATTTTCATCAAAAGTTATCATAAAACACAGGCAATTGACATGTTAATGAACTAAATCTTTCTACCATAGGGGGATAAACGATGCAAAACCTTTTCTCACGGATCAAAAATAATCCCTAATTAGTTTTCTAGGGTTGTACTTTCTGCATTTTTCAGGAGAGATTAATCTTATTTTGTAAGATCGGACAACAACTAAGTAATGAGGATGAGAGAAGGGAGTGACCAACACTTTTTTCCTTTGCTCGTTGCTGCTCATGTTGGCTGTGCATCCGGCCGGCGGCCGGCCACACAAGGATCGCCTCGCCCCCTTCTTAGATTGAAATCTGAAAACATTGGGCGGCACTAGATCGAGAACTGCCTTAAGACCTAGACGTGCTCAAGGGGAAGAAAAGGAAACGACCTGAGCGTGTCCGTCTTTTTCGATGGTGGGCTACTCCTGCTGAGGCCTTCTAAGATGGGCTTCAAAGTTTACTAGGCCGTGGTCAGGGCCCTCAAGGGGGGGGGGGCGAAATTAGTCATTAACACGTTGTTTTTCCGGCTGCTTAATCACTATTGTACGTAAAACAAAATCGTTGGAGGGGGGGTCTAGCCCCCCCTCGCCCCCCTTGGAATCGTGGTTCCAAGTAAATTTGTATGTACCATCTCTAATTTTCAAAATGAATTCCCTTT